>NC_056738.1:399881559-399896967 GCF_019279795.1 Protopterus annectens
TGCTTGTCAAATATGTTGAAAATCCTTGGTTCCAATTTCCACCGTGTGGGTCCATGGTACTTGTTAACCTATCACAGTGGCTTATTTTCCAGAATTTGTTTTAGATTTACTTTGGTGAGTTTGGGTTGTATTCCACAATGCTGGCTAGCCCGTGAGGAGTGCAGAAAATGTGCAACCTTCGCTTGTTTATAAACAGCCAGCAGTGTCCGTCTCACTGCTGTCCTGAAGATCAGGGTCTGAAGGAGCATTCTGCAGCTACACTTTTGATTGCGTGCAGGTGCATTTGATCATTCCATTTGCCTGGAATGCACTTCCTGCCAGGTGAGCCCCATGGTGAAATGCTGACGTATCCATAAGGTTTACGGCAGGAGGTAGTGTGAATGAACTTGCTTTTGTGGCAGGCCCTGCCCACCAAAGGAACTCTAGCGAGGCAAGGTATGCTAGGAATCATTGCCTAAGATCCTGTGAATGTTGACACCATATAGGCTTTTGAGATACCATTGTAGTTTTCTCATATGCAGTCTTGGAAGTGAACATACGCAGGAGGCTATGAATCCCAAGGCTTGTGTATTTGCCTTATGATAACTGGGTTTTTGTGGCCACTTGTTTCAGCGTAGGTTGTCAAATGAACTGTTTCTCTGGCATGGAGGAAAACCATCTTGGAAGTTATTGTATTCAACTTTCTCCCAAATATAATGTGTTGACGGGCACCAGGTGTGATTTTTTAGTTTGTGTATCCCAGACAAGTCATACCCTTTGAACAAGGGCCAGATGATTCAAAAGTATGCCTATTTCTACTCGGAATTAGACAATCATCCAGGTATGGGTATATTGGACATTTTGCCTGCAAATGTTATAACTGGAGCTATTCACTTTGTGAATTCTGGCAAAGTAGAGAGGCCAAAGGCAGTGCAAAGAACTGATAGTGCATGTAGCCTGCTTTGCTGAGGTATTCTTTCAAAAGACTCCCTGATAGGGATGTGCAGGTATGCCTTTAAGTCTAGTGCAACTATGCATCTTTGCCTAGTATAGGAAGCAGTTGATGAAGACATTAGAATTTTGGAATCACTCAGGTGTTTTTAGAGTAGAAAGGTCCAGATAGGACGCCATGTATTGTTTTTCTGGGTACCACGAAAGTCTGGAAAACCTGTCCTTTTCTCTTCTGGTACTAACTGAATATCCCCATGGTTAAGAGAGAGAGAGAGAGAGTACTTGATTTTGGGCCCCTGCCCACCGACTGGGGTTGATCTGGCCACCTGCTTGGTGTTGGCAATATGGAAGGAATTTGTATCCTACTATATTTAAACCCATTTGTCCTGTAATGAGTGTTCCCAGTTTTGTCCAGACCACCCTCCACCTAAAGGACATTCACAGTGCTTGGAAGTTTTAAAAGTAAGTCATTGAGACAGTTTCAGTGGGGGGAGTCTTTTCACTCCCAGCTTTGGTGCAGAACCCCCCCCCACTCATTTAGTCTTGTGTGTCCCCTGGGCCTGAAACCTGGGTTTCTGGTATAGGTCTGGGTTTGGCCTGAGAATATCTGAAGAGCTGAAAGGACTAATTTTAGAGGGCTAGTGCCTACTAAATCTAGGAGGCTGAATTGTAAGAAATCAAGTAACAGTTTGTATAGACGGCTTTATCTTCCATCTTTTTTAAGAACTTCTCAGCTTTGTTGCCACAAACAGAGGTCCTGATTTAAGGGAGCATCTAATTTAGCTTTTTAAAATGATCAAACAAAGATTGATCCTGTCAAGCATGCCTTCTGGAGCACAGACCCAGTAACAGCAGCTCTGGGCAGTGAGGCCCTGGCTGAATCAAATCCACATTGCAGTATGTTTTCCAACCTGTTCAGCAGAATGCATTAAACTCTTCTGTAATTATTTCAGCAGCCGAACAGAATCACATCATTTTCTGTTTAAGCAACTAACATGGTGTTCATACTAACAGGCGAAACTAGCAGCTTAAAAGCCCTAATGGCCAAGGTTGCAGAAGTGTAAATCTTTATTCTACTCCATCCAGCACCTGGAGTCTCTATCAGAAGGGGTAGGATTTTTTAGCAGACGCCTTTAATGCCCTTAGGTCCCTGTGAAATAGTCTCTGATCCGCATAGAATTTTAAAAGGAACTTGTGAATCAGGAACCCTGTAATATCTGTCAGGTTTTCTGGGAGCAGGAGGCAAAAGAATCAGCTAAACCAGACTCCAAAAAGGCATCATCAACAATGTCTAGTACAGGAGGTATACACAGGCCCATGCAGAGGTTGGAAATCCCCAAGTTTCTTTTTTGAATCAGAAAACTTGGCTTCCCAGTGGAAATTTCCCTTAGAGTATGTAAGGTTTCACCAAAAGAAAAATAAAAATCCTGGAGGGGAAGTAGAGGAATAGAGTCCCTGCATCAGAACTCTCATAAGTAGAGGCCAAGGCAAATCCAGATCATCAGAAAAATCAGAATCCTAGTCAGAAGATTCATAAACAACTTCAGTCCTAGGCCTGAGCACAAAATCCCACGGAGACCTTGCCAAGAGCCAACAAACCACACCAGGCTAATCTTAACGCACTATTGGGTTACGCCACGACAATGCTGTTGTGGCTTCCTCTAGGACACATTAAAACAAAAGGACTGTAAATAGTCAAATACAGGAAATGACATAATATGTTAAGATTCACTAAAGCAGATATTACAAAACGAAGCATGTCATATAAATTAAACCAACTTGAATTATAATAAAAAGTTTTTTAAAAACAAACTGTCTAATCACATATATTCCAAAAAAAAAAAAAGAATTTAAATAAGTTGTGTATACACCACAACTACATTTGGAATAATTTACAATGAGTTTACATTATATAATTAAAAATGCAGTATAAAATATATGGGAACATTAATACATTTATAAGTAATACAGTCACAGGAGTATACCTATCTTAAATAACTCCTTAGTTTCAAACGGGGAAATGTTGCACTGACATTAATCCAGGATGGAAGGCATCTAGTCTCAATTGCCATTCCAATTTTGCAGCCTCAAGTATCAACCAAATGGCCCCGGATTTTTTAATGGAATCTGTCTATGGCTATGAAGTGAAAGCTATGACCTGGATTAAGGCCACATGCTTAGCCAGCATCACCTTTTCTATTTTAATAGCATACATGTACTAGAACCGGTCGTCGACCCCACGTCCGCTTTTACCGGCGTAAAGGCGACAACAATCACACAATGCAAATTATTGACCTTACTACAATTAAAGGGAAACAGATAGTATATTTCTTTTCCCTTAATAGTAAAAGTTTCATTGTTTTTACCCTATTGCAATTAATTACAAAAACCGCTATGTACATACCTTTCTGTTTATTGAAACTATATTGGGACATATCCCTTTGCAGCAATTCCTAAGACATTACTTGTTCTTTTGAAAAACAAACACAGGGGAACTTACCCAACTTTTTCCGCTAAAGTGTTGTATTGGCAAATAAAATGTCCAGTTTTTCCGTCCGTATAATAGAGGAAAATAATTTTGGGAATTTTACTGAAAGTTGTGACGAAGCTCCAAAGCGGTTAGTCAATGCTCTTTCACCTGGCAGTGTAGGTGGGGACTTTACTATTATGTCAATGTTCGTGATTCATAATGGGGAGTACACCCAGGATCAGTAAAGATACTGGGAGGTGGGGTATGGTTGAGCCAAAGTAAAGGCTTTATAAATCTATTAACCCTTTGGGAAATTAACCTCTGGATCAAGTCATCTCAGTAGTGAAGCAGGATAACATTAATGACGAACATTTCTCTCCAAAAGTTCACACTTCTTTCCCCAATCTCCAATTTTCCACCCACTGGCATATTCCTCCCTGCCCTTACCAATCCTTCCGTCCTTTTACTATAGAACGCTTTTGTTGGGCAATGGATGAAAACTGGAAAGGCGGTGAAAGTGAATTGCAGTAATGCTGGTTTCCTATATTACAGCTATGTCTGAAAACTTTATTTTTCACATCCTTCACTAACTCTGACATCAAAAGATATTAGTCTACTCTCAAATGGAGAAGGGTTAAAATGTGAATTTTTTAAGAATTCCTGTTGTTGAATTCAATGAATTCTACAAAAACTTCAGCCTCTAATTTACAACTCTTGAACATGATGAAGATGTCATCATGGAATCTGGTATAATATTTCACAAAGCTCATCAATTCAGGTGGCCTTGCATAAGAAGTTAATTTCCAGAAACCCATAAAGTAAGTTATAACACTACATTTTAAGCAGGGCTTAAGCCTCCATAGCTGGTACCTTCCTTGTTTTTGAAGAAAGTAGTCACCATTAAAGATGAAGTAATTGGAAGCAGAAAGGACTATATCCAGTAGTTCTGCTACCAGATCCTACTCAACTTAGAGGCTCTGATATCTCTTAACACAGAGGGGCCTCATCCACTGAGTATAGCCTCCTGATGATCGATGTGTATAGATTCACCACGCCGATGGTTGTAAGAAATTGCATTCATCATCAAAGGGTGCTTGTATTAATGTTGTCTAAAAAAAGACCAAGAGTGCTAACAAATACTAGAAATGATTTCTAATGTATTTGGACAGTCAATGTTGCTCAATAAGTTTAGAACACGGATACGTGATAGATGACCTCCCATCAATCAGAGCTCTCATAGGTGGATTGTTGATATCCTTGTGGATCTTGGGGATACCGAACATGACTGGAATTTTCGGTAAAGTGATATCAATATAATTAAATGTATCAATATCAATTTTCCTTTCAAGAAGTAAATCACGAAAGTAACCCCTAATCCTGTGATATGCTCCGTTAACCTCGCTCATGGAAGACCTAATGTAAGCTGGAGAACTGAGAACATTTAACATTTTTTCATTATAAGTAGGGTCATCAAATAGTACGAGACCACCTCCTTTATCCGGTTTAATCAGCCTTACCGTAAACGTAAAGGTCATCTAGGAGAGAAAGTTGTTCCTTAGTGATGTTAGTAGTCCCTCCGTCAACTAGTCAACAAGTATCTTACTGATCCTGGGTGTACTCCCATTATGAATACGAACATTGACATAATAGTAAAGTCACCTACACCAGGTGAAGAACGGACCGCTTTTGAGCTTCGGCCACAAATCTTCAGTAAAAATTCTTAAAGGTATTTTATCATCTATTATACGGAAAAATTGGCATTTTATTGCCAATAATACTCTTTTAGCTGAAAAATTGGTAGTTCCCTGTGGCTTGTTTTCTCAAAAGGGCTAGTAATCTTAAGGACTGCTGCAAAGGGATATGTCCCAAATATAGTTTCAATAAAACAGAAAGGTATGTAAATTTCTGCGTGATTTTGTAATTGCGCAATAGGGTAAAAACAGGCAAACTTCCGTACTATTAGGAAAAAGAAATATACTATCTGTTTCCCCTTTTAAAATTGTGAGAGTAGGTCAATAATTTACATAGCATTGTGTGATTGTTGTCCCGCCTCTTTACATCGTTGATTAAAACGGACTGTGAGGGTCCATGTACCGGATATAATGAACACATGTATGCTATTAAAAATAGAAAAGGTGATAACGCACTGGCTAAGCATATTGACCTTAATCCAGGTCATAGCTTTCACTTCATGGCCATAGACCAAGTTCCATTAAAAATCCAGGGGGGCCCATTTTCGTTGATACTTGAGAACTGCGAAATTGAATGGCATTGAGACTAGATGCCTTTCGCATCCCCTGGACTTAATGTCAATTACGGCATTTCCGCTTTGAAACTAAGGAGTTATTTAAGATAGGTATACTCCTGCTTATTTCATGTTACTTATAAATACTTGTTAATATTCCCATATATTTTTATGCTGCATTTTTTAATTATATAATGTAAACTCATGTAAATTATTCCAAATGTAGTTGTGGTGTATACCGCAACTTATTTAAAATTCTTTTTTTTGGAATATATATGATTAGACAGTTTTGTTTTTTAAAAAAAACTTTTTTTATTATGAATTTAAGTTGGTTTAATTTATGTGACATGCTTGCGTTTTGTAATATCCTGCTTTAGTGAATCTTAACATATGTCATTTCCTGTATTTGACTATTTACGGAGTCCTTTTTACTTGTTTTAATGTCTCTGAGAAGTTTGGCCACATGCCAGCTAGGAAGGCTTAAACGCTTGACTTAATAAATTGCATTAAGATTAGCCTGGTGTGGTTTGTTGGCTCTTGGCAAGGTCTCCGTGGGATTTCGTGCTCAGTGGTTTCTTTTTGTCTGTTTTCCTCAGTCCTAGGTCTCTTAGAAGGGGGGGGGGTGGCTTCCCCTGATTAGAGTTATAAGATCTTCAGCCATTCTTATCATTTGTTTTTTAGGCATAGAGGCCTGAGCATGCGGCCTGGGCATTAGTTTCTTAGGCATGGTTTGAGACGCAGCCCTTAAAATTAAAGAAGTTGAGACATTGGTTTAATATGCAAGTCCATAGGCCTGAATACACCCTCAGAAGCCGGTGCATGCACAGTGGCTCTGGACCCATCCAAGGTAGAGACATCTGCAGGTTCTACAGTTGAAGCATCTCGCGCGGCATACCCCAGGACTCCGATTAGGGTCTCAGTAGATGCCTGTGAATCAGAAGCGCAGCGGTATCAGGGGCCGCGTAAAGCCGCTCACTGAGTACCAGCGTAATCTGCCGACTCACGCTTAGGAGAAGCATCGCTGGCAGCTTTGGTTACCCAGCGCCTCGTCTCTGTCTTTATCATTGCGTTTTGGAATCCTGTGAATGTGGTGGCTAACCCGATGGCATTTCTGGATAATTGGAAACTGAGAACCGAAATATTTAGAGGCGAAAATACACCCGACTACAGGATAGTGAGCTGATTAAATAAAGCACAAACCGACGGCAAGGCACGCGTCGTGGTCAGAAGGGCCTAGGACAAGGAATACAGTACCTAATGAAAATCTTTGTAGAGGTATTTGCTTTCCACAAGTAATGCAATTATTAACTTTTACTGACGAAAATCAGTAAGGAGCTAGAAAAAGTTTCCCAACAGAGTATTTAGCTGACTTCCGGTTCTGAAAACTCAAAATGAAAAATTTCAAGAGTTTCCGGACGACCAGCACTTGCAAACTACGCCTGCTTCGGGCACCGCGATTTACGGCAAGAAAGACTGTAAGTAATGGCATCGGCTGCAGCTGTTTTATACCCTGATTACTATACCCGTCATGGAAGAAGGGACAGCAACCTAATGCAGGACCCAAGACTTTGTTAATCAGACTGACTGAGGGCTACTGCAAACAGATAACCCAAATGTAATGACTGCAACAGTGAAACACGAAAAACATCTATGTGTTTACAATATATTTAAAAGTAAAATGACACTGTGGGTGGGAATGAAAGTGACGTGGTGAAGTGGGCATGACTTCTGTCAGCTTAACTTGGACCTGAATTTTAAGATCGGGATTGTCCTTTTAAGGCGACCTTGAATTTTGTAAAGATCACTGTGATTTACACAGCCTGTTAGTGTTCCACCGTTAGGAAATAGGGTTGTCACCTTTTCAAATGCCAAATGTGGGACTGTAAAAAATGAATAAATAAACTTTATTGAATTATCACTTGTGACATAGGCAAACTTACATGCATTTAAAAGTCATCAAAACATATTAAGTTCACATTTACAAACATTATGCAGCACATGTATTGTTCTATAAAATATAATCAAATCATTACACAAGTTGTGCAATTCTTCCTTGTCTTAAACCTCATTCCTCCTCCAATGCATTTATCTGCATGTATAATTCTAACAATTCCAATTTTTTCTATGTTATTTATTATTACCCTTTTTTAAAGACCACACTTCCTGTTCTTTCAAGTATGGTTGCTTTAGACTTTGATTTCCATTTTCTAGTAATTGTTTTTTTGGCAACCACCAGAATTAAACTTAACAAGGCCTTACTATGTCTAGGCAATTCAGATACTATATCCCAATTTGAAAGAAATCATTTCCTTACACTCATTTGCTCGCCCAGTATTCCTGACAAGAGTACTCTGTAGGGAATTTTTTAAAGTCTGCCAACTCATTACACTTAAAGCACATTTCCAGATACCCGTTTCTTCCCCATTACACTGCCAAAAATTTACATCTACCTGAGGAAAATGCTTCGGAGTCTGCTCAGGGTATAAAAGGATCTATGTAAACACTTCCAGGCAAAAAAATCTAAATCACCTAGTCTTTGCTACATATTTGGGAGCCATACATATGTCCTCCAATTGCACATTTTGTAATGAAATGTGAAATTTGCAGGATAAACTACACCCTTGATGCTTTGCTAACTCTGTAATGAGGATAATTGAAAATTATACCCAGCTCACAGTCACCAGCAAATTTAGTTAGCCATAAATCTATATTTATGGTTTTGATGTCAGAAAATTATTTTCCAAAAATGATGTCCCCAGTACCAAACATGAAAGTATAAAGTAAAGTCACCTTCTTGCTACGTGAGGTGGCAATTCCAGTCTTAACTATGTAGGATTTATTCCTTCATTAGTTTGCTATCCACCTTTCCACGTAAAAGCCTATATTTAGGCCTTTTTGCTGTTTATAATACTGGTATAAGAAAATGGTGTGAAATACTTGGCCAGATCCGGATATGCTACATAAACTGAATGACCACTATCATCAATCTCTGTCTACTACCTCCATGATCTTTGAGAGGACATTTACTAAATTAAGTAGACATGACCTACGCTTGTCATAACGAAACTGTTAAGGGTCTGGTAGTAGGAGTTTTTTGATACCATTCCTTGCGAAGTCACATATGCATTTCATGGCTTTGCAAACTACTCTAGTAAGGCTGAAAGGGTGTGTAGTTTCCTGGGTCTGGGGTAGGGCCAATCCCACTTTGTGAAGGGGCATCACAACAGCTATTCTCAGTCATTCATAGGCATACCTTGTGACTAAGCTGACAAATTCAGGATAGGCTCCACATGGTATGTTTAGCTCTGGGTATTCAGACAATTTCCTGCCATGAAGAAGTGGTATTTTAGCTTTTGAGAGTACATTTAGGAATTGTCCCTTGAAAATGTAAGGGAGTCAGGAATGTATGTAATTCTAATAACTATTTCTGGGGTTAAATTAGCATTGAATTTGTCTGCAGGTATATCTTTACGGTCCAAATGGGGAGATGATAAATCACCAAGCAAAGGAGAGTAGTATTGCTGGAACAGAATTCGTTCTCCAGTCTTGGTGAGTACCTTCATGAACTGGATCCTGTTTTTTACAAAATCTCACCAAGACAACACTGATATATAGACTATTTTATATAGCATACATCATGGATAGAGGTAGGTTAAAAAAATAAAAAAAGATAGCTAGATGCACAAGACTCTGGATAAAATAGTGCCCAATCCTGGTAGGTGCACTGGTGCAGGGACTGGAAAAAATGACGCCAGAATCTTCAAGACACAAAAACAGTCCTATGATGGGGCTTGGCCACACTCAGGGGGAGGATGGCCCCCCCTTTTGTAGAAGGCCACACTCAGGGGGAGGATGGCCCCCCCTTTTGTAGAAGGAAGAAGTAAGCCACAAAAGTCACAAAAGCTGATAGGCCAAAAAAGAGCATAAAGATGATAGAGTGGACTACTGAGGATAAGAAAGAGATTATGTATTGTTAATATTATGCAAGTAGCCCAGAATTTCCAAACAGAAGATATGCAAAAAGATTAATATAGGAATTAGAGGAAAGAAAAATCCTTGCCCAAGAAAAACTGTTAGAAGCTTCAAATAAAAATGTATGTTGATAAATAATACAGTTTTATGAAAACATTATATAGACCGAGCAACAATGAGCTGTTTGGAAAAAGAAGTGACTGAGGAAGTGCAAATTTATAATGAACTAAACCTACAGATTTTTGAAAGGTATAAAAATAAATATAGATATGGGAAAGAAAGAGAGATCTGATATTTTACAATATGTATGCAAAGGAGAAAGCCAAATTAATCAAAATAAAAAAAAAAAACAACCCCAAAGATATTCATAGAGAAATACAGGCCAAGGGATTCAGATATGGAAAATTTCACAATACAAAAAAATATGATCACAAAGAGGGAACACAGAAGTTTAGGGATGCAGAACTGAAAAATAAAAGTTGAAGTTATGGAATACCTGCAAAGTGAAGGATTTAGTGTCAAAAGTCTAACGCAGATTGTACCACAACATGAGGGAAGAACGAGTCCCCCAAGTAAGGAAAAACAGGAGGATCAGGAGACATCTGAACAAGAAATATGAACATGGGAAATAAAAAGAGATTTAACATGGTGAAATATTTATGCAAACGGGAAAGCAAATCTAACCTTAAATAAAGATAAAAGTAAGGGTTTGGGAGATGTGGTGAAAATTCGGGGGTTTATAGTTGTCATTAAATGAGGTGCATTTGCTAGGGATAACATTTGGTAAATTGATGCAGTGGGAGGGTACAATGCAGGAAATATAGATTAGCATTCAGGAAAAAGGTTTTTCTGATTAATTATGTATTAATGAAAATATTGAATATATATCAAATGTTTACATGATCCTGCAAAAATATGAAAAGGAAATTGTGAAGTTGGTGTTTTCTTTCATATGTGATTTTAGATTAAACCAGGTAAAAAGATGTGTGTTCTATATGAGTAAAGATGAAATTGGATTGGGGTTACTAAATCCAGTTGTTTATTCTGTTTCTTTAAGCTTGCATAGGCACTTAAAGCGGCTAACAGGAACAAAATGAGAAAGTAATAGTGATAATGTGTAAATATACACAAAAGTTTCTTGAGAAGTAATGAGAATAAGAATAAGAGAAAAATATGCAAATGAAAAATTAAAATTGTCAAGAAACAATAACATGGAATATAAAAATTGCTGGATATACAGAAAGATACAAGGATGTGGTATAGTAATGTGATAAAACAATATTATTATATAAATCCATGGGAACATTTACAATAGAAAGTGATTAAAGCCATTAAAGTCAGGAAAAAGTGGTGTGCCAAGATAACAGTGTCAGGATTCCTGTGCAGATTGGTAGTAAGTGTTACCAGTAAAGCGCAGAATATGTCATAAAAAGTAGAAGTTGAACGAGTGTGTGTATTTTGGGGGCTGGAAAGCCAAAAGAAAAGTCAGGCTATTGATATAAAAATAAAACAGATATGAATCTGATGTATGGATATTAAAGAATATGTGAGAAGAGTAAATAATTTATTTTATGTAATCTGAGTTATTTGTAAAGAAAGACTGAATGACATTTTGTTTCATGGAAAACAGATTTTAAAAGTTATAGTCAGGAAACATTATTATTATTGTTGTTTATTATGTATTATTATTGTTTTGATTATTGTTGTGGAAGGAGTGAAGGTCAATTATGGAAGAAGAATACTGAATATGTTATAACAAAACTGATAAATAGTAAAAAACTGAAATGTGTCATAAAAGAGCCTGTAAATATGTACATTTTGTGAATGTGTAAACAATGGGTTTTTATGTTGTGCAAAAATAAAGGACTCCCTACTCTTTCAGTAGGTGCCATGGGTTCTTTACTGCCTCACCTGAGCTACTGCCAACTCATGCAGATGAGACCTCATTTAACATCACATACAAAAGGATGACATGCTCAGGAATGCAGTACCCCACTTATACTACACCGCAGTGTCTAGAATCCATCTATTTGGTGTGCAAGCATGGAACCTATTACCTTCTACACCAAAAAGGCTGCGCCATCTGCTGTGACCCTGACATATTAGTTAAATTAAAGAACAAATTGCATATAAAGAGCATTTAGCAGGAATTTCACAGATTGTCATTTTAATAGTTATTTTGAGAAACCAACACATTAAATAACAAAACAGATGAGACTAATAGGTATCATTCAGAAAATCTGAATTGAAAAGCTGAAGAGCTCTGTTACATAGAAGATATGGAGTAGAAATAAATAATGAGAAAGATCCATGAAAGTGAAATAAAAGCATTTACAAATAAATATGGCTTAAACAGATTTATTAAAAGAAGAAAAAAATGTGGCATCCAAAGCTTTAGTATGCTATGGAGTTATCAAATATAATGGAAGATGATGACATTGTATTACATTGTTATGTTATCAAGGCATTATTGTATTATGATAGCAAAGTGGTGTTAGGCCCTAAAATGAGTTACTAAAGTAATGCACCTGATGTTATTTATAACTCATCCCTATCTTTGTTGGTGAGTTAGTAAGGAACTGGTGCAGAGACAGAGGCCACAGATGAATATTTATTTCCTAAATGTTATGAGGTTAGCTGGGGTCATGAGTTTTATTTTTATTTGAAATTGAGATAGCTTTATAGTGCAACATTACTAACAAGGGCATTACAAAGGGGGCGAGATGCAGACGATTTTCATGTCAATGAGAACCAGGTCCAGTATGTTTGCTCCACTAGTGGGCATGTGGACTATCTGGTCCAGGGTATTAGTGTTTACAGAGTCCAGAAACCTCTGGGCCTGCAAGTTTGGGGTCATATATGATTCTCATTTTATAATGATGTAGTTGAAGTAACCAGGAACATGGTATTAGATTGCATGCTGAGTGTCTCCAGTAAGTTTAAATATGAGTCATGGATTTCCAGGGTCTTAGAAGGGGTACGCATAGCTAGCAAGAGCATGGTATGGGACTTTGTCTATGGTAATTTGGACATGGAGAAGCTCAAGTTCATCATCCTGTTTGACCAACCTTGCGGTGACCTTGTTATTGGTGTAGACTGAGACACTGTGCAATAGCTGGCCTAAATGTTTGGGAGGCGTTGTAGCCTTACACAGCTGGGGTGCTCTTCTTGCCTTTAAATCATATCTCAGTAAATACACAGATACCTACGTTCTTCAGGGTAAGGAGAGCTTGGAGGGAGTGGAGTTTATTGTTCAGGCTCCTGGCATTGAGCAGTAACACCTTTAGAATCCATTGGTTATTAAAATATAAAACTATGTTCAGCTTTTTGTTTTTTACTTGAGTTAGTCCTAAACTTAAATTGAAAATTCAGTCAGGTATAAAATTAGCAACAGTAGAGACACTTTCTGCTATTAATGAAAAGGGCAATTAATTGCCAATTAGAGGTAGTTAACCCCTGCTGTGCCCTGTTTCTATGTTAGTGGTTGTTGGTCTATGAAGTTTGCTTGAAGGTTATTTCATGAATAAATATGTAATTTATCTCGTCTGAACCACTCTGTACAGGATGTCCTTCAAATGTATATAGCATTCTGCTGAACATTAGAATCTATTATTGACTACAGTGTCCCGCTTATGGCATTTACCCAACCAGGCACGACTCAACAAATGTAATGCCATAAAAGATTCCTCACCAGGAAAAATCTGGACGAAGATCCTATCTTCTGTAATCAGTCTCCTCACGGGTTACTGAGATGTGATTTATGTGTGTAAGTGTGTATATAAGGCATACTCAGATCCAACTTTGATGGATCTCTTTGCACATCCACAAACACAGGCAGCCCCAGAAACATCTAGGATCAAATCCTTGAGCTTTGTGTGAGTCATACATAGAACCAGCTTTAGGGACAGATATGTGTCTCAAATGATTTCCAGTAGTATGGAATATCTTCTCCACATGTAATGTGAAATAGAGTTCATCCCCGGACCCATTCAAAAGAAACTTTGACAGTCTGAATATAGTCCAACAACAGGCACCTTTTAGACAGTGTTTCTAATCCAAAAAGCCGAGCGTCTTGTGCATGCAAAGTGTTTGGGAAAAGGGCAAACAATTTGTGACATACACATTTCTTAATGCTGCACTGGGCAGCAATAAGAGATTGTGAGTACCTAACTGTAATTTTCTTGACTATCACACCCTCTCAGATTGAGCAGCTAGTTTTGCCTCATATCTGGCTTTTTTTTTTTTTTATTTCATTAGGGTTGAGAGTTCCTTGTTAAGTTTAGCAAAAAGAGTGTTTTTGGCATCTTGAGAGCACAATTTTATTTTTGTGTGCATTTTCTTTGTAATACAGCCTACTTTATATTTGGGTGGGGTTACAATCGCACTCCTGTTTGTTCTTTAATTTGGCATTGTATTTACTTCTGAGGGGGACAGATGCATCTGTGAAACTATTCAGAAATTTACAAGTCTTAGTTTCATAGTTTCATAGTATAGTACTAGGCTATCTGCCCTAGGGCATTTATAAGCCTAGTCAAAGTGTATGTGGCTTTCGCCACCCCATGTAATGATACAAAAAGTGTACAATTTAAATTAAATTTAGTTTACTATGCCTCTATTCAGCTAGCAATGACACAGAGATGACCCCGGTAAACTCAATAACATCACCCATCCATTCATCCAGATTTCTCTTGAAGAGAGTCAGTGAGGGCCCTGCCTCAACATGGACAGGTATCCCGCATCCCGAGAGCGGAGAGCTGCGGAAGCTTGGTTATGAATCTGTCCCTCCAGCATGTCCTATTCATATTTGTGCTCGAGGTTCTAGATCTTTAGCCTTCAGTGGCTCTCGATGTATTTGGATTTTTTTGAGGTGGAGCATGTCCATTAATTCTGGAATTGGACATGGCTCTTGCAATGTAAGGCACAGATCACCTCTTGAGCAGGCGGTATGCTACCGTGGAATAATAGAGCTGAGCTTTTTTCTCAGTCTGGCAGCATATGATTATATGCTGAGACCCTTGATCCTCTTGCAGTAAGGTACTCTTTGGGGTCTCTCCAGCTGGATGCAGGTGTCCGGGTGATGGGTGTACATACCAAATGGGGCATTGTACTCAATCATAGGTCCTGATAAGGGAGGAATATATGGGTACAATTTGACATCCTTTGATCTGATGTGACTCCTTCATGTGATACAAGGTATAAGCAAGGTAGAAGGTCTCCCTTCTAACCAATTTTGGCTTACATGGGTGCTCAAAATGAGAGGTCACTGTCAACTGGTAACCCCCAGGTCTTGGATTACTTTTTCCGGTATTCTAATGGATATCATTACCACACTATGTGGTAATTTGTGGGTACTTTGTTTTTTCCAAAGCGATGACTATACATTTTTTTTTGGCATTTAGTTTAAGGCCATGACCTGGCACCAGTCGCCTGTTTCTGTGAGGCCCTTCTGGAGGAGGATGCATGTGTCAGCTGGTGTGTTCCGACTACATGGCACATTAGTTTGTGCAGTCGCCTGCTAATCCTGGTTGTCAGCCACAACCCCTATGTTTGCTCAAGCGCCTTAGAGTCTGGACATAGCAATCAGCTATTCTTTGGACTTAGTGGGTTCTGTCCTTTTAGCCAGTTTGCAAACCCATTCTTAGGACAAACGTGGTTTACATTTAAGCTGGTTGAGCTTGTCTATGATGCCTGAGCTGGGTATTGTGTCAAGGCGGCTTTTGCACAGATCCAGGTAGGCTGTATGAACTGGTTTAAGCCTTCATCGATGGCTCTAGTGCACTGTTTCAAAAGT
>NC_056738.1:399897467-399939967 GCF_019279795.1 Protopterus annectens
CTATAGTTTTGGCCCAGTGTTGCAGTGTTTTTGGGAAAACATGAGGGAATGTTGTTTGCAGAGTTTTAAGTGCTAAGCTGGGCTGGGCTAGTGTACTGCCTGTGCAATTGGCTGATTCTGATTTATTTCACCTGGCAGCTCTGCTAGTTCTCCTTGGTTAACTTCCTACTACTTCTTTTCCTTTCTTTTCCCTTTCTGTTTCCACAAGGGGAAGTGCCGTGCAAACAAGCACAAACATGTGCACACGAGTGCACACGTGCACACACAGGCTTACACAGGCTTAGGCAGGTGCACATCCGCACACACAGGCTTACACAGGCTTAGACGGGTGCACACGCTCGCACACAGGCTTAGACAGACTTACAGGCGCGCACACGCGCGCACACGGTGTAAGCACGTTTGCAAGAAATTTCAGTGATATCCACGGCGCACACCTTTGGTTTCTGTGTTTCAGCTAGGACAACTGTAGACATGCATCTTCCAATCCTGAGTAACTCACAGCAAACACAAGCCACTCTGCTCCAATAAGCTTACAGTCTTTCATACATACCCCCTCATGATGTCACCTATCTCCTACTCTACTACTCCCCTACTCCTACACTTACACTCTAGGGACATGGCTTACATGCCAGGGAAAATTGGGATTCACTATCCTTATCCTCATTTGCATAGGATTGCCTACTAATGCTTGGTTACATCTCTCAAACTGAGCTTCCCTCCTTAGCAACCACTGCTCAGTAGCCATGTTGTCTTCAGCCTGCCATTCACCTGCATGGCAGAATAATATTTTAATAAGAATGCCTATTTTTGGCTATTTTTTCTTTATTTTCTGGTTATTAAAGCGCTGCACATTTGCGCGGCACTGCGCTACGCTTAAACATCGGAGATCGGAAAAAAATTTTTGATTTTTATTAATTTTCAAACGATAAAAATGCCAATGGCCTTATATTTGGCCATTGTCATGCTTCCTCAACTGGATGCATACTTTATTTGGAGCTGTCATAGCATGTCCTGTTTGATCTTTAGTAGTACCTTGGAAAGTAGAGGCAGAGGAGGAAAGGCATAAACTGATAGGTTTTTCCCGCTGAAGGACAGAGCATCCACTTTCCAAGCTGAAGGATAGAGCATCCACTTTCCAAGCATGTTTGTGGGGGGTCCTTGTGCAAAATTTGTCCAATTGATGGTTCTGGGGGAGGCAAACAGGTCTATATCTGGGCTCCCCCATTTGCTTGTCAACATGTTGAAAATCCTTGGTTCCAATTTCCACTCGTGTGGGTCCATGAGGTTTCTGCTTAGTCCGTCTGCCAGTGTATTTAGTTTTCCTGGCAGGAATTGAGCTTGTAGATTTACTTGGTAGCTCAAGGCTGTATTCCACAATGCCATGGCTAGTCTGCAGAGGGAGTAAGAATGTGTAACCCCCTGCTTGTTTATGTACTACATGACAGTGGTGTTGTCCGTCTTTACCATTAGTTGTCCTGGAAGACTGTGGTCCTTGAAGGCTGTCAGAGCATTCTGTACAGCTAACATTTCCTTTTGATTTATGTGCAGGTGCATTTGACTTGGGCTCCATTTGCCCTGAATGCACTTCCCTGCCAGGTGATCCCCCCATGCATAGTCTGATGCATCTGTTAAGGTTTGGGCGGCAGGAGGTAGTGTGAATGGTAGTCCCCTGTTTTGGTGGCAGGCCTCTGCCCACCAAAGGAACTCTAGGTGTAGGCAAGGTATGATAGGAATCATTGCTTCAAGATCCTGTGAATGTTGACACCATAGGCTTTTGAGATACCATTGTAGTTTTCTCATATGCAGTCTTGCATATGGAATTAGAAGGATGCAGGAGGCCATGAACCCCAAGGCTTGCAGTATTTGCCTTGCGGATAACTGGGTTTTTGTGGCCACTTGTTTGAAGTAGGTTGTCAAATGAATCTGTTTCTCTGGCATGAGGAAAGCCATCTTGTAAGTTGTATTCAAGCTTTCTCCCAGGAATATAATGTGTTGACGGGTACCAGGTGTGATTTCTTTTAATGGTGTATCCCAGACAAGTCAGTACCCTTTGAACAAAGGCCAGATGATTCAAAAGTATGTCCTGGCTTTCTACTGAAATTAGACAATCATCCAGGTATGGGTATATTTGAATATTTCTTTGCCTGCAAAATGCAATAACTGGAGCTAGTCACTTTGTGAATACCCTGGGCACAGTAGATAAGCCAAAGGGCAGTGCAAAGAACTGATAGTGCATGTAGCCTGCTTTGAAGCATAGGTATCTTCTGCAAGACTCCCTGATAGGGATGTGCAGGTATGCTTCTTTTAAGTCTAGTGTTGCCAACCATGCATCTTTGCCTAGCATAGGAAGCAGCTGATGAAGAGTCAGCATTTAGAATTTTGGAATCACCAGAAAGGTGTTTAGAGTAGAAAGGTCCAGGATAGGATGCCATGTATTGCCTTTTCTGGGTACCACGAAAAGTCTCGAAAAGAAACCTTGTCCCTTTTCCTCTTCTGGTACCAACTGAATATCCCCCATGGTTAAGAGAGAGAGAGTACTTGATTTTGGGCCTCTGCCCACTGATTTTGGGGTAGATCTGGCCACCTGCTTGGTGTTGGTAACATGTGGAAGTGAAATTTGTATCCTTGGGACACTATATTTAAAACCCATTTGTCCTGGGTAATGAGTTCCCAGTTTTTGGTCTGTAGACCAATCTCTCCACCTAAAGGAGCATTCAGTTGGGAAGTGCTTGGAAGTTTTAAAAGCAAGTCATTGAGACAGTTTTCCATAGGGGGGAGTCTTACTACTCCCAGCTTTGGGTGCAGAAACCCCCCCACTGTTTAGTCTTGTGTGTCCCCTGGGCCTGAAACCTGGGGTTTCTGCTGTGTCTGGGTTTGGCCTGAGAAGACCTGGAAGGAGCTGGAAAGGACCAATTCTTAGAGGGCCAGTGCCTACTAAATCTAGGAGGCTGAACTTGTAAGAAATCTTTAACAGTTTGCATAGATTTAGCTTTATCTTCCATCTTTTTAAGAACTTCCTCAGCCTTGTTGCCAAACAGGAGGTCCTGATTTAAGGGAGCATCTAACAGTTTAGCTTTAACATGATCAGGCAAGGATTGCTCCTTAAGCCAAGCATGCCTTCTGAGCACAGACCCAGTAACAGCAGCCCTGCAAGAGGCCTCTAATGAATCAAATCCACATTGCAAAGTATGTTTTCCAACCTGTTCAGCAGAATGCATTAAATCCTGTAATTCTTTATTTTCAGCACAGTCAGGAACAGGAATCAACATCATTTTCTGTTTAAGCAATCCAATAACATGGTGTTCATACTTTAACATATGAAACTGGCAGTTTAAAGCCCTAATGGCCAAGGTTGCAGAAGTGTAAATCTTTTTACCCCATCTATCCAGCACCCTGGAGTCTCTATCAGAAGGGGTAGGATTTTTAGCAGTAGAAGCCTTAATGCCCTTGGGTCCCTGTGAAATAGTCTCTGGATCCACAATAGGAATTTTTAAAAAGGAACTTGTGTGAATCAGGAACCCTGTAATATCTGTCAGGTTTTCTGGGAGCAGGAGGCAAAGAATCAGGGGCCAAACTAGATTCCGAAAAGGCATCATCAACAATGTCTAGTACAGGAGGTATAGCTAAAGGCCTATGCAGAGGCTGGAGTAAGAAATCCCTAAGCCTCTTTTTTGAATCAGAAAAATCCTGGCTTTCCCAGTGGAAATGCTCCCTTAGAGTATGTAAGGTTTCACCAAAAGAAAAATCAAAAATCCTCTGGAGGGGAAGCAGAGGGAATAGAGTCCTCTGCATCAGAATCCTCATAAGTAGATAAGGGCAAATCCAGATCATCAGAAAAATCAGAATCCTAGTCAGAAGATTCATAAACAACTTCAGTCCTAGGTCTCTCAGAAGGGGGGGGATTGGCTTCCCCTGATTAGAGTTATAAGATCTTCAGCCATTCTTATCATTTGTTTTTTAGGCATAGAGGCCTGAGCATGCGGCCTGGGCATTAGTTTCTTAGGCATGGTTCGAGATTTAGGCCTAAATGAAGAAGGAGACATTGGTTTAATATGCAAGTCCATAGGCCTGAATACACCCTCAGAAGCCGGTGCCTGCACAGTGGCTCTGGACCCATCCAAGGTAGAGACATCTGCAGGTTCCACAGTTGAAGCATCTCGCGGCATACCGGACTCTGATTGGGTCTCAGTAGATGCCTGCGAATCAGAAGTAGCGGGTATCAGGGGCTGCGAAAGCGCCTCACTGAGTACCAGCGAACTGGCGACTGGCTTAGGAGAAGCATCGTTGGCAGCTTTGGACCTTAGCGGCCTGTCTCTGTCTTTATCATTGCATTTTTTCGGAATCCCGGTAGTCGGATGGCTAACCGATGGCATTTCTGGATAATTAAACTGAGAACCGAAATATTTAGAGGTGAAAATATACCGACTACGGATAGTGAGCTGATTAAATAAAGCACAAAACCGACGGCAAGGTACGTCGTGGTCAGGGCCTAGACAAGGAATACAGTACGAATGAAAATCTTTGTGAGGTATTTGCTTTCCACAAGTAATGCAATTATTAACTTTTACTGACATCGGTAAGGAGCTAGAAAAAGTTTCCCCAACAGGGTATTTAGCTGACTTCGGTTCTGAAACTCGAAAATGAAAATTTCAAGAGTCGGACGACCAGCACTTGCAAACTGCTTCTGCTTCGGACACCGCACAGCAAGAAAGACTGAAGTAATGGCATCGCTGCATGTTTTATACCCCTGATGACCTGCCGTCATGGAAGAAGGGACAGCAACTGACGCAGGACCCAAGACTTTGTTAATCAGACCAACTGAGGGCTACTGCAAACAGATAACCCAAATGTAATGACTGCAACAGTGAAACACGAAGAACATCTATGTGTTTACAATATATTTAAAAGTAAAATGACACTGTGGGTGGGAATGAAAGTGACGTGGTGAAGTGGGCATGACTTCTGTCAGCTTAACTTGGACCTGAATTTTAAAGACCGGGATTGTCCCTTTAAGGGACCTGAATTTTAAAGACTGTGATTTACACAGCCTGTTAGTGTTCCACCGTTAGGAAATAGGGTTGTCACCTTTTCAAATGCCAAATGTGGGACTGTAAAAAAATGAATAAATAAACTTTATTGAATTATCACTTGTGACATAGGCAAACTTACATGTATTTAAAAGTAATCAAAACATATTAAGTTCACATTTACAAACATTATGCAGCACATGTATTGTTCTATAAAATATAATCAAATCATTACATAAGTTGTGCAATTCTTCCTTGTCTTAAACCTCATTCCTCCTCCAATGCATTTATCTGCATGTATAATTCTAACATTTCCAATTTTTTCTATGTTATTTATTATTACCCTTTTTTAAAGACCACACTTCCTGTTCTTTCAAGTATGGTTGCTTTAGACTTTGATTTCCATTTTCTAGTAATTGTTTTTTTGGCAACCACCAGAATTAAACTTAACAAGGCCTTACTATGTCTAGGCAATTCAGATACTATATCCCAATTTGAAAGAAATCATTTCCTTAGTTACACTCATTTGCTCGCCCAGTATTCCTGACAGAGTACTCTGTAGGGAATTTTTTAAAGTCTGCCAACTCATTACACTCTTAAAGCACATTTCCAGATACCTGTTTCTTCCCCATTACACTGCCAAAAATGTACATCTACCTGAGGAAAATGCTTTGGAGTCTGCTCAGGGTATAAAAGGATCTATGTAAACACTTCCAGGCAAAAAAATCTAAATCACCTAGTCTTTGCTACATATTTGGGAGCCATACATATGTCCTCCAATTGGACATTTTGTAATGAAATGTGAAATTTGCAGGATAAACTATACCCTTGACGCTTTGCTAACTCTGTAATGAGGATAATTGAAAATTATACCCAGCTCACAGTCATCAGCAAATTTAGTTAACCATAAATCTATATTTATGGTTTTGATGTCAGAAAATTATTTGCCAAAAATGATGTCCCCAGTACCAAACATGAAAGTATAAAGTAAAGTCACCTTCTTGCTATGTGAGGTGGCAATTCCAGTCTTAACTATGTAGGATTTATTCCTTCACTAGTTTGCTATCCACCTTTCCATGTAAAAGCCTATATTTAGGCCTTTTTGCTGTTTATAATACTGGTATAAGAAAATGGTGTGAAATACTTGGCCAGATCCGGATATGCTGCATAAACTGAATGACCACTATCATCAATCTCTGTCTACTACCTCCATGATCTTTGAGAGGACATTTACTAAATTAAGTAGACATGACCTACGCTTGTCATAACGAAACTGTTAAGGGTCTGGTAGTATGAGTTTTTTTATACCATTCCTTGCGAAGTCACATATGCATTTCACGGCTTTGCAAACTACTCTAGTTAGGCTGATGGGTGTGTAGTTTCCTGGGTCTGGGGTAGGGCCAATCCCCCTTTGTGAAGGGGTATCACAACAGCTATTCTCAGTCATTCATAGACATACCTTGTGACTAAGCTGACAAATTCAGGATAGGCTCCACATGGTATGTTTAGCTCTAGGTATTCAGACAATTTCCTGCCATGTAGAAGTGGTATTTTAGCTTTTGAGAGTACATTTAGGAATTGTCCCTTGAAAATGTAAGGGAGTCAGGAATGTATGTAATTCTAATAACTATTTATGGGGTTAAATTAGCATTGAATTTGTCTGCAGGTATATCAGGTATATCTTTACGGTCCGAATGAGGAGATGATAAATCACCAAGCAAAGGAGAGTAGTATTGCTGGAACTGAATTCGTTCTCCAGTCTTGGTGAGTACCTTCATGAACTGGATCCTGTTTTTTACAAAATCTCACCAAGACAACACTGATATATAGACTATTTTATATAGCATACATCATGGATAGAGGTAGGTTAAAAAAATAAAAAAAGATAGCTAGATGCACAAGACTCTGGATAAAATAGTGCCCAATCCTGGTAGGTGCACTGGTGCAGGGACTGGAAAAAATGACGCTGTAGAATCTTCAAGACACAAAAACATTCCTATGATGGGGCTTGGCCACACTCAGGGGGAGGATGGCCCCCCTGTTGTAGAAGGAAGAAGTAAGCCACAAAAGTCACAAAAGCTGATAGGCCAAAAAAGAGCATAAAGATGATAGAGTGGACTACTGAGGATAAGAAAGAGATTATGTATTGTTAATATTATGCAAGTAGCCCAGAATTTCCAAACAGAAGATATGCAAAAAGATTAATATAGGAATTAGAGGAAAGAAAAATCCTTGCCCAAGAAAAACTGTTAGAAGCTTCAAATAAAAATGTATGTTGATTAATAATACAGTTTTATGAAAACATTATATAGACCGAGCAACAATGAGCTGTTTGGAAAAAGAAGTGACTGAAGTGCAAAATTATAATGAACTAAACCTACAGATTTTTGAAAGGTATAAAAATAAATATAGATATGGGAAAGAAAGAGAGATCTGATATTTTACAATATTTATGCAAAGGAGAAAGCCAAATTAATCAAAATAAAAAAAAACAACCCCAAAGATATTCATAGAGAAATACAGGCCAAGGGATTCAGATATGGAAAATTTCACAATACAAAAAAATATGATCACAAAGAGGGAACACAGAAGTTTAGGGATGTAGAACTTAAAAATAAAAGTTGAAGTTATGGAATACCTGCAAAGTGAAGGATTTAGTGTCAAAAGTCTAACACAGATTGTACCACAACATGAGGGAAGAACGAGTCCCCCAAGTAAGGAAAAACAGGAGGATCAGGAGACATCTGAACAAGAAATATGAACATGGGAAATAAAAAGAGATTTAACATGGTGCAATATTTATACAAACGGGAAAGCAAATCTAACCTTAAATAAAGATAAAAGTAAGGGTTTGGGAGATGTGGTGAAAATTCGGGGGTTTATAGTTGTCATTAAATGAGGTGTCTTTGCTAGGGATAACATTTGGTAAATTGATGTAGTTATGATGCAGTGGGAGGGTACAATGCAGGACATATAGATTAGCATTCAGGAAAAAGGTTTTTCTGATTAATTATGTATTAATGAAAATATTGAATATATATCAAATGTTTACATGATCCTACAAAAATATGAAAAGGAAATTGTGAAGTTGGTGTTTTCTTTCATATGTGATTTTAGATTAAACCAGGTAAAAAGATGTGTGTTCTATATGAGTAAAGATGAAATTGGATTGGGGTTACTAAATCCAGTTGTTTATTCTGTTTCTTTAAGCTTGTATAGAGCACTAAAGTGGCTAACAGAACAAATGAGAAAGTAATAGTGATAATGTGTAAATATAAGCACAAAAGTTTCTGAGAAGTAATGAGAATAAGAAAAGAGAAAAAATATGCAAATGAAAAATTAAAATTGTCAAGAAAAACAATAACATGGAATATAAAAATTGCTGATATACAGAAAGATACAACGATGTGGTATAGTAATGTGATAAAACAATATTATTATATAAATCCATGGGAACATTTACCATAGAAAGTGATTAAAGCCATTAAAGTCAGGAAAAAGTGGTGTGCCAAGATAACAGTGTCAGGATTCCTGTGCAGATTGGTAGTAAATAAGTTATCAGTAAAGCAGAATATGTCATATAAAAAAAGTTGAACGAGTGTGTGAATTTTGGGGGGCTGGAAAAAGCTGTGCAAAAAAGTCAGGCTATTGATATAAAAATAAAATAGATATGAATCTGATGTATGGATATTATAAGAACAAGTAGAAAGAATATGCGAGAAGAGTAGATCATTTATTTTATGTAATCTGAGTTATTTGTAAAGAAAGACTGAATGAAATTTTGTTTCATGGAAAACAGATTTTGGCAGCTATATTGTGAAACATTATTATTATTGTTGTTTATTATTTATTATTATTGTTTTGATTATTGTTGTGGAAGGAGTGAGGGTCAATTATGGAAGAAGAATACTGAATATGTTATAACAAAACTGATAAATAGTAAAAAACTGAAATGTGTCATAAAAGAGCCTGTAAATATGTACATTTTGTGAATGTGTAAACAATGGGTTTTTATGTTGTGCAAAATAAAGGACTCCTACTCTTTTCAGTAGGTGCCATGGGTTCTTTTACGTCTACCTGAGCTATCGCCAACTCATGCAGATGAGACCTCATTTAACATCACATCCAAAGGATGACATGCTCAGGAATGCAGTACCCCACTTATACTACACTGCAGTGTCTAGAATCCATCTGTTTGGTGTGGGCATGGAACCTATTACCTTCTACACCAAAAAGCGAGTGCGCTATCTGCTGTGACCTGACATATTAGTTAAATTAAAGAACAAATTGCATATAAAGCATTTAGCAGGAATTTCACAGATTGTCATTTTAATAGTTATTTTGAGAAACCAATTACATTAAATAACAAACAGATGAGACTAATAGGTATCATTCAGAAAATCTGAATTGAAAGCTGAAGAGCTCTGTTACATAGAAGATATGGAGTAGAAATAAATAATGAGAGATCCACAGTGAAATAAAAGCATTTATAAATAAATATGGCTTAAACAGATTTATTAAAAGAAGAAAAGAAATGTGGCATCCAAAGCTTTAGTATGCTATGGAGTTATCAAATATAATGGAAGATGATGACATTGTATTACATTGTTATGTTATCAAGGCATTATTGTATTATGATAGTAAAGTGGTGTTAGGCCCTAAAATGAGTTACTAAAGTAATGCAATTTGATGTTATTTATAACTCATCCCTATCTTTGTTGGTGAGTTAGTAAGGAACTGGTGCAGAGACAGAGGCCACAGATGAATATTTATTTCCTAAATGTTATGAGGTTAGCTGGGATCATGAGTTTTATTTTTATTTGAAATTGAGACAGCTTTATAGTGCAACATTACTAACAAGGGCATTACAAAGGGGGCGAGATGCAGACGATTTTCATGTCAATGAGAACCAGGTCCAGTATGTTTGCTCCACTAGTGGGCATGTGGACTATCTGGTCCAGGGTATTAGTGTTTAGAGAGTCCAGAAATCTCTGGGCCTGCAAGTTTGGGGTCATATATGATTCTCATTTTATAATGATGTAGTTGAAGTAACCAGGAACATGGTATTAGATTGCATGCTGAGTGTCTCCAGTAAGTTTAAATATGAGTCATGGATTTCCAGGGTCATAGAAGGGGTACCCATAGCTAGCAAGAGTATGGTATGGGACTTTGCCTATGGTAATTTGGACATGGAGAAGCTCAAGTTCATCATCCTGTTTGACCAACCTTGCGGTGACCTTGTTATTGGTGTAGATTGAGACACCTCCACCTTTAGTCCCTACCTGTGCAATAGCTGGCCTAAATGTTTGGGAGGCATTGTAGCCTTACACAGCTGGGGTGCTCTTCTTGCCTTTAAAATCATATCTCAGTAAATACACAGATACCTACATTCTTCAGGGTAAGGAGAGCTTGGAGGGAGTGGAGTTTATTGTTCAGACTCCTGGCATTGAGCAGTAACACCTTTAGAATCCATTGGTTATTAAAATATAAAACTATGTTCAGCTTTTTATTTTTTACTTAAGTTAGTCCTAAACTTAAATTGAAAATTCAGTCAGGTATAAAATTAGCAACAGTAGAGGCACTTTCTGCTATTAATGAAAAGGGCAATTAATTGCCAATTAGAGATAGTTAACTGCTGTGCCCTGTTTCTATGTTAGTGGCTGTTGGTCTATGAAGTTTGCTTGAAGGTGTTATTTCATGAATAAATATGTAATTTATCTCTGTCTGAACCACTCTGTACAGGATGTCCTTCAAATGTATATAGCATTCTGCTGAACATTAGACCCATTATTGACTACAGTGTCCCGTTTGGCATTTACCCAACCAGGCACACTCAACAAATGGAATGCCATAAAAGGTTCCTCACCAGGAAAATCTGGACGTAAGATCCTATCTCTGTAATCAGTCTCCTACAGGTTACTGAGATGTGATTTATGTCTAGCATATAAGGCATACTCAGATCCAACTTTGATGGATCTCTTGCACATCCACAACACAGGCAGCCCCAGAAACACTAGATCAAATCCTTGAGCTTTGTGTGAGTCATACATAGAACCAGCTTTAGGGACAGATATGTGTCTCAAATGATTTCCAGAGTATGGAATACGCTCCCCATGTATGTGAAGCAGAGTTCATCCCTGACCCATTCAAAAGAAACTTTGACAGTCTGAATATATCCAACAACAGGCACTTTTAGACAGTGTTTCTAATCCAAAAGCGATGTCTTGCATGCATTTAAGTGTTTGGGAGGCAACAATTTGTGACATACACATTTTAATGCTGATTGGGCAGCAATAAGAGATTGTGAGTACGAACTGTAATTTTCTGACTACACCCCTAGACTGAGCAGCTAGTTTTGCCTCATATCTGGCTTTTTTTTTTATTTCATTAGGGTTGAGAGTTCCTTATTAAGTTTAGCAAAAAGAGTGTTTTTGGCATCTTGAGAGCACAATTTTATTTTTGTGTGCATTTTCTTTGTAATACAGCCTGTTTATATTTGGGTTACACCGTACCGGTTTGTTCTTTAATTTGGCATTGTATTTACTTCTGAGGGGGACAGATGCATCTGTGAAACTATTCAGAAATTTACAAGTCTTGGATGGTCTAAACATGCAGTGTGGTAAAGCAACTGATTAATGGCACGGAGGTGCAGTGAGTAGCATTGCCATTTCACAATGCTTCATTCTCTGGTTGAGTTTGCAGCTGCACCTCCTTCTGAGTGGAGTCTGCATGTCCTCCTTATCTCAGTTTGTGTTTTATCCAGGTTCTCTGATTTCATCCACAATCCAAACATATGCTGTAGGTGACTTGTATCTCATTATAAGCAGTGTGTGTGTGTGTGTGTGTGTGTGTGTGTGTGTGTGTGTGTGTGTGTGTGTGTGTGTGTGTGTGTGTGTGTGTGTGTGTGTGTGTGTGTGTGTGTGTGTGTGTGTGTGTGTGTGTGTGTATTTTATGATAGATATGGCTTGTCAGGGGCAGCATCAGTATGTGTCAGTGTGTGAAAACATGGACAAATATCACTGACCTTATTTGTTGTCACACACAATATCGAGGAACACATACATAGCTTCTGCCAGACATAGATATGTAGCATGTCTCCTTACCCCTACCCCTTAAAAGGCCCCCTCCCCTGCTTACTTGAAACAACACAACTCAGATATATGCACAGAAGGCTGATATAGCTAGAGTTCCTCTGGCTAGCAGCAAAAACAGACTACCATTAACAAGTAATTATCTTTAAACTGTACTACATCTAAGCCCTCAAAGCTTCTGGGGCTTTAGAAGACTGGCTGTATAAGGAGATTTTAATGCAGGCTTAGTAGGGAGGACCCATCCATAGCCACTGCCCCATGCCCCACCTAGTCTAAAACCAGCCATGTGCTTAGGTGTGCACAGAAATTCACTACAGCTACTGTGGAGTTTGGCTGGGGACATTGTGGTTATTATTTCTTTAACTTTCATTACCAAGAAACCTCAGAAGTCTACACTGAAGTTTATTTTACCTTGTCTAGGGTAGTGTGCTGTCTAGTACCAACAAGTTAGAAAACATTACTGTGATGATTTTTTTCCCCTTTCCTCACAAAATCACACACACATATAGGCACCCTATTTTGGGGACAGGGAAAGGAGGCATGCTTTGTATGTATGTCTAACAACAATTATTATTAAAAATGTTAAAATATATTACAGTCACCATTTATTTATTGTTTCACTGTCATCCCAATCTAACATCAGAGGGGTACACAGAAAGTAGCTGTCTTTTGATGTAGAGGTGAGAAGGCATGTCATGCATATGTAGGACATTGATTTGACATACATGACAATTGTCATTTTATTTCCACTTTCATCCCAATTTAATCCCAATTTAATACCAGAGTGATGCCAAGAAGTTGACTTTTTGAGGGATAGGGGAAGGGATGGAGGCACTATTCACATATAAAGGATTAGGTGTCCTCTTCTCAAGCAATTTGTCTTTTCTGTTTGCTGGGAACTGTTATTTTGTCACCTTAAAACACAACTTATTTCTTCCTCAAAATAAAAAGTAAGACTGCATTTCTTTCCTTACTCACAATTTTTGTTCAGGCTGTCAGTGGATCAAAATGGATCTAGAACCCCATGGCTTCTGAAGATATAGTAGTCCTGCTATATACTTATTATTTCCTCTACAGTTATTACAATGCAGTCTCCAACCAAGCCTCCTACCCTGATTACCGTTCCTCCTCCAACTTCCATCCAAGCTTTGGAGTTGAGAGATTTGAATGTCCAGATCCATCCAGCATCTGATCAGAGAACTTCTCCTTCAGATGTTTGCCTTGAGTTCCTCTGCTCTGTTGGAGCAGGAGGACTCTCAGAGCCATTTCACACCAGTCGGGTCTGGGGATCGTGTATCAACTCAGAGGCTTTCAGATTGGTCCCTGATCCTCGGGGCTACAGCTCAGATGAGTTCAACTCTGACTTCATCTTCGGATATTGTCTTCTGGATCTGAGGGGGTCACAGCTCTGAGTGCTTCTTTGCCAGATCCGGAGGCCCGCTCTGTTTGGGAGCAGACTGCTGTCAGGGCTCAGAAGAGGGCTATGGCTTCTCTAGCCTCTAGGACGAGGTCTTCTTAAGATCTCCAGATCCCCTTTGTTCATCTGTAGTGTCTTCCTTCTGTGCCACCTCTTCCACAGGGACAGCAAGAACCTAGACATCAGGATAACACAGCTGGTACCCCTGCCTCTTCTGAAACCTCCCTGGAGTATCCCATCAAGGAAGTCCCTAGGAAGAGGACTTGCAAGAGGAAGCATTTGGACTCAACTGAGGAGTCTGTCACCTCTGATACTGACCTCGATGAGAGAGAAGACACAAACTCCTGTCTTATTTTGTTTAAGTGAGTGCTCCCTGCAGGACTATCAGCAGCCATAGTCTCTTATTATATTACATCCTGCCTGCCAGAGTTAACACCCCCCATATTGTCTCTAATAGTCACATTCCCTATACCCTCCTTAGCCTCTCTCCTAAAACTCTTCCCCCCTGCTTGTAAATTATATTTTTTATTCTTCTCACCTCTGCCATCCCCTAGTCTCTCTAAAACCCCTTTGGGTAGACTCTACTTACATTACCCGGAATGACCATTAGAGTGTAGAAGTACTACCTATTTACCCATCACTTACTTTGCTCCTATATTTCAGCCTTTAAACCTTATTTTGTCTCCCTCTTACCTCTGTTACTCCTGAACCTATTTCTTTGCCTCTGAATCGACCCTTAGTCAGCTCTCCTTTCCCTCTGCTATTTTAGTCTCTGACCTCCGAGATACCTTACTTTGGACTTACCTCCCAAATTACTGATTATTTTCCCTCAAAACCTGTCTTCTTGTCTGAACCTGCTCCATTCACCCTGCAGGCTCACTCAACTCCCATACCCTACCCCCAAATCTCACCCACCCCCAGTGGTCCTACACTTATACTTCCTAAACCACACCCTCTCTCTCATCCAACTAATCAATTGCTCCAACCACTTACTCCACTTAGCTACACCCTCATCTTCTAACTCTCTCAGGTATCTCTACTTAAAGTGCTTTTCCATACCTTATAGCACTACTCCTCCCTCTCCTTAAAGTCTCTCCCACACTTACTAGTTCTTTATTATCTTATCCCAGTCTACCTCCATTGTATTTGTATAGGTATTCATAACAAAATGCAAACTACAATGAAAGTTATCCTAACCAACTTAATACTCTTAACCACATTTTTACCTGCCCTCACCTCTGCCTATCTCCTAACCTGTTTTGAAAATTCTGATTACTTCCACCATAACTACTCTCCAAAACAAACAACCATTCATGATATCTCCCACTCCCATATTCACATTAACATCATCTCCACTCCCTGCTATCTGCTAGCTCAATTCCATAGACGCATACACATTAAGTACAATAACCTCTTAGTAAGAAAAGGGAAACTTCAAACTAGCTATTCATACAACCCAGTTTTTAAGCTAAAGAACCCCACCTTACAGGATGGGCACATCCACCCTAATCCTGGCCCAACCAATGCCTCTACAGTAAATATTCACTGCACCACACCCTCAATCCTTCCAACCCAGACCAAACTCTCCAACTCTTTACTAATAGTACATCTCAATATCCACAGTATTAACAACAAAGTTGCCCATCTCCATGCCCTCCTTGATATTCACTCCTTTGACATCTTCTGCCTTACAGAAACTTGGTTAAAACCTGGAACTAAGGATAATGAAATTATCCCCACAGGCTATAACATATTGAGACAAGACCGCTTAAAACGTAAGGGTGGGGGAGTAGCACTCCTATATAAAAATGGCCTACAGATCTCCTCTATAACTTATAACTCACCTTTGGACAGTAAGGCTGAAGTCCTCATCTCCAGACTTCCAATCAACACTAACAAATCCCTTTATGTCATCTGTATCTACCTACCCCCCGGCAATAACAGCATTATAATAGAATATATTCTTAGCTGGGTGTCCTCAACTTACCCACAAGAAACAATAATACTAGGTGACTTTAACACGGACTGGAAAACTGTCAATACTAATAATCCTTCCTCACATATTAATCTTTATGGCTTTATACAAACTATCATCTCAACAACCAGAATAAACAAACCAACCAAAAAAGAGAGCACCTTAGACTGGATACTTATTAATAAACTTCCACAAACTTACAATGTAGGAACATTACCAGATGATCTAAGTGATCATACTCTAACTTACATTATAAGACAAAAGAATGACATTTCTAACACCCCTACTTATAGGATCTCACGAACCAAGAAACACTTTAACCCTGTAATATTCCAAAACAAACTCAATGCCTGTGACTGGAAACCTCTCAAAATTCTCCCACTTGATGAGGCTGTTAAATATTTTAACTCTAAATTTCTAGCAATCCTCAATAAGCACGCACCTAAACGATCTATTAGAATGAAATCCAAACCAGCCCCCTGGCTTTCAAAAGAAACCAGACAGAAAATTCTACTTAGGAACAAATCATGGGCTAAGTGGAGAGCTAACAGAACTTCCCCTGAACAACAAACTTTCAGACAGTTAAGAAATATAACAAAAAAAGCTATACTCACTGACAAAAAGAACTACTATTGTAAACTACAGCAAACACACCAAAAGAATCCACAGAAATTTTGGACTAGCTTAAATAGACTCCTTCACCCTGGCCACTCTAGCACACCATCCCCTCAAGATGCTGATCATAATACCCCACATCAAACTGCCAACAACTTCAACACCTACTTCACAGAGACCATACAATCCCTAGCTAGTCAGCTTTCCACTGACAACACAAGGCTCCCAACCTCTTTACCTGGATCTTTACCAACATTCCAATTTCAACCTATCTCAACCACTCTCATCTACAAAATCATACTAAAACTTAATCCTTGTATTCCTTCAGCCGACCAGTTACCTTCTAAATATTTGCAAAAAGCAGCCAAAGTCATTGCCTTTCCTATATCCATCCTAATCAACAGAACCATTAATGAGGGAATCATCCCAGACATCTGGAAAATCTCCCACATTATCCCCCTACATAAAGGTGGTAAATCTAATGATTACTCTAACTACAGGCCGATAGCTCTACTATCACCCTTAGCAAAAGTAATGGAAAAATGCATTCACCACCAGCTACTAGACCACTTAACCAAAAACAACATACTGGCTAACTGCCAGCATGGCTTTAGGCCATTTCATAGTACTACCACCACTCTCCTATCTTTCACCGACTCCATTAATAAGAACCGTAATAACCACATCCTCTCTTCTGCTCTCTTCATTGACCTTTCAAAGGCTTTTGATATGGTAAACCACCCCCTGCTTATAAATACTCTTGAATCTCTTTCTCTGGATACCCTAGCTATACGATGGTTTAAGTCCTACCTCAACAATAGGCAACAGGCAGTTCTCTGGGAAAACAAACTATCATCCCACCTGTCAGTCACCCTTGGAGTCCCTCAGGGCTCCATTTTAGGACCTCTTCTTTTTTCATTATTCATCAATGACCTTCATGTAGCAATCCCTCAAGCCACCTGTATACAATATGCCGATGATTCCACGCTTATATGTTCTGCCAACTCCATTTCTGAACTACATTCACTAACTCAAAAAGTATTCAACTCAGTAGAAGTTTGGTTCTTGAAACACTGCTTCCTTTTGAATGCCAAAAAAACTAAGCTCCTACTCTTTACACCTACCAGTAGGTCCTCTCCTATAGACTTCTCAGTCAAATCCAACAATGGCACCCTTATCTTGCCCGACTCTACCACCAAACTGTTAGGAGTCACAATCGACAATAACCTTAACTTCGATAGCCATATAAATGACACCATACAAACAGTAAACAGAAAAATGGGCTCCTTATATAGAATCAAACCCTTCTTAATTCCCAACAGCTAGAACCACTATTGCCCACTATCATTTAATCTCAACTCTTCTTTACGCCTCACCTATTTACACTAATCTAAAAAAAAAATCTTCTCAAACTAGCAAGCTCCTACAACAATATTGCCAGATTTGCCACTGGTAATGCATTCCGAACTCACCACTGTCAGAATCTAAAGCAGCTAGATTGGCTTGAACTTCATAACATTCTGATTTTTCCTAACTTACCATTGCCCATAAGATCTTTTACCAACCAAAAAATACTCCTATACTCTCTAACCTCATTACCTCCTATAATAATCTTAATTCCCTACGCTCTTCTAGCAAACTGCTTGCTAGCATAAGCAAGTCCAATAACTTGGCAGGTGACACCCTTTTCTCCAATACTGCTGGAAAAAACTGGAACCTTCTACCAATAGATCTAACTCTACTACCTTCACTGTCACTCTTTAAGCAAAAGCTCAAAAAGCACCTAAAAACTCACTGGTTATGTCCTTGCAGTAACCCTGACTAATCTTCAACCTTTCCCAACTTCCATCTTCACACTGCCTCTGGATACAAAATTTCACTCTGCGTTCCCCTCTGTATGCAGTAACTGTTATTAGTAAGATTAATATAACTTCCAGTATTTATTTAAACTATCAATGAACTGTAAAGTACCTCATATATCATGTTGTAAGATGACTTATATTATCCTATATACTCATCCTTCTTAGTATTAGTACTTTTTCTAGACTCCTTTTTTGTATTCTAATTTCCTCCTACTTTATTTGTTATACATCCATATATGATATTTTGTGCTATGTTTGGAGCTTTTCTCCCAGGGCCTGTACTGAAAAAGGAAATATATCCAGTTAGACTAGCCCGGTTAACAAATGTAAATAAAATAAAATAAATAAAATGGTCACCCCCTGAAGATGTCTCCTTTGGAGACATCCTTGAATTATTGAATCAGACAGGTGGCTGGGAATCCAGCAATCATATTACTTCCAGTAATATGTTCCCATAGGAGGACAAATCACTAATTAAAGATAATCAGCTTCATTGTTTAAATATTGACTTTTTAAACTTAGGTGGATTGTTAGGTTATTTTTGCGAACCGATACAATATAGCCTAAAATAAGTGGGGGGGGGGTGTGCAAAAGAACAAACATAGGGAGAGAATGTTTACTTAGAAGTGACTCATGGCTCGTGAGTTCATGGGTAAATACTAAGCTATCAGTCTGCAGACTATTGTAAACATAGCCAATAACTAGATGATAGAATCAAACCTTGTACCTTGTTTCTGTGAGGTAAAGACATTAATCCTCATGCCAACCCTGCCCCCTCCTCCCAAAAAAAGATTTGTCAGCCGAGCCAGGCAGGAGCTGAACCTACAGTCATGTAATCTACAGCTAGATGTGTTATCCATTGTGACACTGGCCCCAGTAAATATGTGTGCTTAGGATCATGGCTAAGTACAAGGCTAGTTGCCCTGGCGGGTCATTTTAAGCTAATTTCACTTTCAAAGGTGAGACTAAAACCCTCTACCTCATGTCAGTTAACCATTATACCGACCACCAACCCTTTGATAGGGAAAGGAGTGAAATTCATTACTTTAGTGATGTAGTTAAGAGTGTATGGGCACACCAGCAGAATTATTATGTTTACCCATTGACAGCAGCATTTGGTCTGATGATACAACCCACTGGGTTGGTACATGGTGGTTTAGGTGATGTCTGTTTGTATATAAGCTTATGGGTTATGATCAATTCCACAAAAAAAAATTACCACTCACACTCACACACCTCTATACCACTCAAAATCAAATACAGCATGATGCTGTCTTAGATTTACGGCTGTTAACCAAACAAAGCAAATTAACATTTGCTGTTGTAGAAAAAAAAATTTGTATCACTTCATTTTTTTTTAATTATGTAATGCATGGGAAGTAAGTAACTGGTAAATGCATGACCTAGATGACCAAGACCCCAAGTGCACACTGTAAAAATACTGCATATTGTCTAGGTACACAAAAAACAGGCATTCCAGTTGAATCTTTTTATTGCAATGTACTCTCTTATTTAACCCTTATAAAGTATTCCCATCCAATTTCAGGTACAAGTGGTCCTGTGCCATATATTTGGAGTCACCAAAGTACCACGTATTCCCCTGATAGATGACGGACAGTAACTCTCAACCTCTTAGAACAAGAAATCTGAACAAAGACATAAGGAGTGTATCTGTAGCTTCACATCACCGCCCCCTCCTCAGAAGATGCAGACAACTATGCCGAACAGTATGCCAATGTAGTATGAAAACCTCCAAAGCCAATTATGAATGGAAACTAGCCTCCAAAACAAAGGGAAACCACAAAGCCTTCTTCAGTTACGTCAGGAACCTCCATGGCAAAGCCCAGGTTTGTTCCGAATTAGTACTTAACAGTATCACCTACACTGATCCTGTTGACTTAGCCAACCTGCTAGCAGATAGGTTCAGTGCAAACTTCACCTCCTGTCCACTGAAGGCCCTCTTGACATCCCCAATACTTGTCCCACACCTCACATCTCTTTAGATCAAGTGTTAAAGGCCCTATCCAAGGCAAACAGCACAGCTTCCATGGGACCTGATAGTATCCCAGGCTGTATTCTGCACCATCTCCAGCAAGAACTGGCTTTACCACTGAACACCCTATTCAACCACGGTCTAAGTACAGGCTTCATCCCAGTTGAGTGGAGATCTGTCATTATCATCCCCTTGCACAAAGGTGGTACCATTAATGACCCTGGAAACTAACACCCCATTAATTTTACAAGTCTGATCTGTAAAGCCATCAAGCATATTATTATGGATCTCATACATGAGGACATAGGCAATCTCCAAGCACTGGACCCCGCCCAGTTCAGATTCATCAGCGGCAGAACTTGCCTGTTGAACCTGGTTGACTTCTTTGAGACTGTCACTAAGGCCCTGGATGAAGGCAAGTCAGTACATACAGCTTACCTTGACTTGGCCAAGGCCTTTGGCACAATCCCCCACTCAGGCCTTATCGGAAAGCTAACTCAACTTGGCATAAATACCTATCTCATCAGGTGGGTGGCCAAATGGCTGACCAACAGGAACCTCAAGGTCAAAATAGGTGCCTCACCCTCTGATAGCAGACCTGTCACTAGTGGAGTTCCCCAGGGATCTGTCCTGGGACCCCTACCGTTTGGCATCTACTTCTTGGAGGTCCAGGCAAAGACAAAAGGCATGTGGCTGACCAAGTTTGCAGACAACTGTAAGTTGGGTGCTGTCACTGACTTCCCAAATGATGTTAACATACTGCAAGAGGGTCTCACAGCAACTAATGACTGATGCCAAAATCATGGCTTCAAGCTAAATGCAAAAAAAAAGGGTATCATCATTGTACCATTCTGCAAAAACACAGCCCCTACTGATTACAACATCAAAGGAAACCCCCTAAGCACACAACCTGTGGTGAGAGACCTGTGTACTCAGGTTGATGATAATCTCACATTCAACCATCATGTAGCGGCAGTGGTCAGAAAAGCCTTCATCTTACCATTTGGCAAAATCACGGCCCCTACTGATTACCACATCAAAGGCAAAGCCCTAAGCACACAACCTGTGGTGAGAGACCTGGGTACTCATGTTGGTAACAATCTCACATTCGACCATCATGTAGCGGCAATGGTCAGAAAAGCATTTTACTTGGTTCATCTCATAACTAAAGGGATTGCATCCAGAAAAAAGGAGGTTATTACCTCTCAATACTCGTCCCACCTTAGACCATTAATAGAGTATAATGGCCCACTTGGTATGTACCTCTCCAAACATCTGCACCAACTGGAAAGGCCTCAGAAATACCTCACAAAGAGAATCCATGGCCTCCAACACCTGTCCTATGTGGACAAGCTGAAATCACTATCACTCTACTCAGTATCGTACAGGTTGCTCAGAGGTGATCTGTGCATTGCCTAGAAGGCAGTCTTGAACCCTGCCATACTACAAAAGCTCCATATCCGTAAGTCTAACTCCTCATGCATTACCCACTCAAAAGGCCTGAATCTAATATGTGATATCAACTAAACCTGCTGGAGAGACAGTTTGTCTCCCAGAGGCTGCCCTGTCTCTGGAATAGACTTCCCATACACGTCAAACAGAGTACCTCGCTGACCCTCTTCAAGTGTAACCTTGATGATTGGATGGGAAACCACAACTTTGTCCCAGGCATTCTACCTGTGTCCCTCATTGCCGATTGAGGTTTCTTTTGGGGGTAAACTCTTGGCCAAGCTTATAAGCACCCCAGGGCAATTAGCCTAATAACCTTCTATGAGCCTAAATAAAAGTGGGACAAAGTCCCCCAAATAGTGAGAATTTGTAAATATTGCTCCTACAAACTTAGAAAGTTGATGGAATAACAGATTTTGCATTAGCATGAATTTCCTGAAGGTCATGTCTGAAACTCAAATGCCTGAAGGTCATGTCTGAAACTCAAATGCCTGAAGGTTATGTCTGAAACTCAAATGCTTGTACTTGTACTTATTTTCTAAATTCTTTCTTCAATTATTTGCCAATAATTTACCAGAAAACCACAATTTTATGAAAAATGGACCAAAAAGATGAGGCAAAAATGTGGGCATTATGCAAAAATATGTACAGTTGAGAAGTATTCTACCAACTGCTCCTTACAATAAAACTTTTTAGTATAGAAATAAACCACAATGAGTGATCAGATGTAAAAGTTTTAATAAAAGGAACAGTTAGTAACATACCTCTCAACCTCTTACAGCAAGAAATCTGGACAAAGCCATAAATAAAAGTTGGACAAAGACCCACAAATAGAGCAGTTGTTAAATATTGCTCTTACAAACCTAAAAAGTTGATAGAATAACAAGTTTTGTATTAGCATTAATTTTCTGTGGGGTATTAAGTCTGAAACTCAAATGTCTGTCATTATTTTCTAACTTTAGCCATTAGTGCTTTGCCCCTATTTTAAAAGGAAACCTTGACTTTATGAAAAACAGACCAAAATTATGAGGCAAAAATTTGGATATTCTGCGAAAATCTGTACAGTTGATGGGTATGAGTTAGGGACTCTGAGCCAGAACACACTCATCCTGTTAGAGCAAGAAAGATGAACATAACCTAAAAGAAGTCAGAAGTAAAGGCCAGGAACAGGTAGAGTGATGTTTTGCTTGGAAGTGCTTTCCAACTGATCCTGACAGTAAAAGTTTACTTCTTAAAATGATCGTTCTTTGCGGTTACTATAGAAACGAACCACAAAGAACGATTGTTCTAAAATGTAAACTTTTATTATAAGGAGCTGTTGGTAGACTGCAAGAACTCTCTGCCCATTTGCTTTCACCTCTTACTGCCGTGTACTGATTCAGCAGCCCTTTGGCTGCTGATATACCTGTCAGCCTCACACATCATAGAGCTAGAAATCCGGACTAAACATAAGGCAGCCCTTTGGCTGCTGATAAACTGCTCAGCCGCTTACAGCAAGAAATCCGGACATAACCTAATTAACGTAGGGAACAAAAATAGGGGCAGTCTGTACTTATTCCCCTTTAAAAAAGCAGAAAATTGTTCTCTGCCAATACCAGCAAAACATTTAAAATCCTTTTTACTGGTGCACTGATTCGGCAGCCCATCTCAGCCTCTTAGAGGAAGAAATCAAAGACAAAACCTAAAACCACGGAGGGAACAAAACAGCTAGGCTAACAAAACAAATAGGTACAGATATAAAATACTGACTTTACAAAATTAGAAAGTTGCTGGAACAACAAGGATGTGTACTGAAACCAAACTGCAAGAGGGAACCGCAGAGACTGATCGCTCGTAAACAGCAATTTTTTTGTGTTATCAAAAGTGTAAAACGAGCGACCGTTTATGCGGATAGAGGAAGTATATCAGCAAATATAAAAAAAATTACTTAACTAAAAAAAAAAAACATTACAATAACTTAGAATGAGCAAGTCAAGGTAGGAACTTAAAACCTAACTGTAGTTGACACTGGGAGCCAAAATCAGATTGAAATCAAAGGTATACAGGATGTTTAATAGAAAAATTATCTGTGGGTGGGAATGGGAGTGACGTGGTAAAATGGGCATTAATTTAGTGAACTATAGTTTCGACCCGAATTTTAAACACTGGGATTGTCCCTTTAAGGTTCCTGCCCTTCCTAAATACAAAGTTCAAGGGTTCATTTCCCAAGGTAGTCAAATCAGTGAAGTTAAGAAATTTCTCCCATTCCTTATTGATAGTGTGTCATACAAAAGGTACATTACCCCCAAACTCCATGGGAAAAATCCTATTAATCAGTTTACCATAATCCACTGGTTTAATAGTTGGGGTCTCTAGTGGACTCCTCCCTAACAAGGGAAAATAGAGAGATGTTCCCTTAGATAGTACTTCCCCCCTGAACTTTTTTACCTAATGCTGGGGGATATCCCCTTTCGTAAAAAAAATATTTCCAATGTATCGCATTCAAGTTCAAAGTCATCGTTGTTAGAAGTCAAACAGCTCACCCTAATAAACTGCCTCTTAACAATTCCTATTTTTTGATGTAAAGGATGTGCACTATTAAAATGTAAGTACGAATTGGAGAAGGACTCTTTACGATAAACAGTGGACTTAAATCCTTGGTCAAGCTTATAAATACTCACATCAAAGTAGTCCATTCTATCATAGGTAACCTTGTGGGTAAATACCAAGAAATTAGTGGTATTACCAAGAAAGTCCATGAATCTCACAAGTTGGTCCTCAGTATATGTCCAAAAAAGACAGATGTCATCCAAAAACCTCTTATAATAGGACCAACATCCCCTAAACTCAGAACTCAACACAAACTTTCTTTTCCACCATGATAGGACAATATTGGTTTAGGTGGGAGCACAGTGGGCTCCCATCACCACACCTGTAACCTGTTGGAAAAATTTTCCAGCAAAAAAAAGGAAATTGTTTTTCAACACAGTCTCCATCAAGCATAATATCACATGTAAGTGGTGAGAACTATCACCCTTCTCTACCAAGGCTTCTTCCAGCCATTCTAGACCTATCTCTTGGGGAATAACTGAGAAGAGAGCCTTAATGTCAATAGTGACAAACAACATACTCTCACTGTTTAAATTGTGCTCAATACACCTGAGAAATTCCCACAAATCTTTAAGGATTTCATTTTCAGTTCCCCACACAGCTTTAAGTGTTAGGTCTACTTATTTGGCCAGAGGGGCAGTTTTGGAGCCTTCAGCTGAGACAATGGGTCTCAAGGGGGGTCAGTATGGTCCTTATGGACTTTGAAGATACCAAAAATGCTAGGTACCCTAGGCCTAGTGTTGACAAGATAGTTGTGTGTCTCCAGATCAATAAGCCCTTCAAGTAATAAATCCTGAAGTAGTAAATCAATATTCTGATGGGCAATATTGATTTCATTCCTTGACACGAGTGTAAGTACAGGTGTCACCCAAAATGTCCAACATTTTAGCTTCATAATTGATTAAGTCCATAATCACCATACCCCTCCATCAGGTTTCATAACCCGTGTGTTTTTGTCTCTCCTCAAATGCTCAACAATAGCCCATTCTTCTCTACTAAGGTTAAAATGGCATTTGTGTGTAGGCATTGTGGTCCTAAGTTTCCTTTCTACAACAGCCTCAAAATTGGCCAACTGGGGGTGCAAATGAGTGTTAAAGACACTTCTTCTCCTAGGCTTGTTACTCTTAATAGGACCACAGGTGTTATTAAATGTCAATTCTAAGTTGACCTTACATACAAAAGTTTTAGGATCCAAAATTAATTTCGTCTTTACACCTTCTGTTAGGTACAAAATTAAAACCTTTTGAAAAAAGGTTAAAGTGCTCAACAGTAATATTGATGTTACTTTAGTTGAAAATATGGTAACCTCCATAAGTGTGTTTAAAACCGTCAACTGTAACAATGTGTGAGAGAGAATCAGAACCTGTTTTTTTCCATGATCACCCCCCCCCCCCATTTCCCTCCACGAAAGGAATGGTTGTGGTTGTAGTAGTGTAAATTTTGATTCCTAAGTCTCTCAGGCCTCTGGGGAACCTGCTGCCCCTGGGAGTCTTCTTCATCTATGGGTTCACCTAGATGATCATTATTCAAAGGGTAGTCTGTATAAGAGCCCCCACTGTCATCAGTGTGCACCATATTTCTGTTGTAGTAGGCTGGATGGAATGTTATAATGCTGACATTCCCCTAGGACTGCATTCAAATTATTGTTGAGTCTAGGTGCTGTTTGCCTTCTGGCACACCAGTGTAGTCAAAGGTTTACATGTTCTGTAACGTTCTAAGCATTCTATAATGCATTCCTCACTAAGGTAACAGGACAGAGATGCAATACAGCTCTTTCCCACTCTGCTGTTATATCACAAAGTGATTTATGAATGTTTAAGACTGCACTGCAATGGCTGCAGGGCAGTATGTAAATGAAGGAATCCAGTAGTGATACCACTGTCACTGAAAAGAGCCTTGTGATGTAAGTGGGGGAGGGCATAGAATGTGATATAATGTGTTTGTCACACTCATTTGCTGTTTGAGGTATTCCATCCATATTGCCTCTGTTTTGCTGTATTTGTTTTATTACCACAGAGACATAGGTGAGGGGCTGTTTCCTGGATGTTATTTCTCAGGTGAACACACCATAACTAAAACAGGGATATTGGGTATGCCATTCATTGTATATGCAGCTGTAGTTCAAAGTTGTACCCATGTAACTTCTGGCAACTATTCCAGAATGTACTCCTCAGTTCATAGGTTTATCCACTTCTGAATAGTGAGCCATTCTGTAGATCCTCATTTGCATACCTGCAGTGAACCTGTGGTCTTCTAGGTATGCAGTGCAGTATGCCAACAGCATAAGGGGTCTGTGTCCCTTTAATGAACTGCACAAGGCATGACATGTGGGTTTTACCATGACCATCCTTGTGCAATTAAGTACAATGTCTGTGAATAGTGGTTTGATGAGACTTGTGCTGTGGCACTTGCATAAAATACTGGCTTCTCTAGTTTGTAAACTTTGGTAGGGGTTCTAATCTCACTGCAGTCAACTGGAAGGTGTGTGTGTGTGTGTGTGTGTGTGTGTGTGTGTGTGTGTGTGTGTGTGTGTGTGTGTGTGTGTGTGTGTGTATACCTGTCTAGTCAGGAGAATATAACTGTGTATCCTACAGTTAACACTCCAATCCCATGAATTGCCAGTATTTAGCATCTCATAAATAAGGGCATCACATCCAAGACAAGGGAGATTATAGCTCTACTGTACTCATCCCTTATTAGACCACAAATTGAGTACAATTTTCCCTTCTGTATGTACCTCACCAAACACCTGCAGCAACTGAAGAGACCACAGAGGTTTCTAACCAAGAGAATCTAGGACCTCCAAACCATGATATACATGGAAAGATGGAAAGCCCTGTCAGTGTACACTGTATCATACAGGATGCTAAGAAGCAACCTGTGTCTGGCTTACAGAGCAGTCTCGAACCCCACCCTAATGGAAATACTACACATCCACAAATCAAATGGAATAAGAATAACTCAGTCCAGGGATCCCACCTACCCTGTGACATTAACAGAACATGCTGGAGAGACAGATGTATCTCCCAGCGATTGCTGCTCCTCTGGAATAAGCTCCCACTCCATGTGAAGCAGAGCTGCTCAATGACCTTATTCAAGTGCACCCTTAACAACTGGATGTGTGACCATAAATTCACCCCGGGAGGATGGCACCTATGTACCTGATGGACAGGGGTCAGTGGTGCTGATCACAGAATCGCTCTGCTGACAATGACCATCCAACTACTGTCAGTAAGGGTACTTGGGTTATTACAAGGCTAGGCTTGTAAAGGCCCTAGGACCATTAGCTTAGTAACCTCCTATGATCAGCAATATTGTAGTAAGCTAGAATAACAAACCTCTGTTTTATGTTACATCAAACAGAGCAAGTGACAGGTAAGAGGAATTACAACAATGCATAAACTAATCTTAGAGCAGATACATAGAAAGTTATTATACCATTTATTGGCAACAGAGTAGTTTGCTAGTACTTAAAATCTAAACAAATAACCCATTGTTGATTAGTGGCAAAAGTGACCAAGTGGAAATATTCTGAGCCATAATGAATGAAAACATCACCTAAAGTTTAAATTTAAGACTGTGCAGTACTTTTTATTGTACTTTATTGTATTTGCTTTTTCTCATCTGTACTTTGGAAACCATCTAGTTTTGTTGGGGGGGGGGTATTTCTGAATGGCATTTCCAGAGAAATCTATTTCCCATAGCAAGTTAAAAAGATGAGTGATCATTGATTTAATGTTACCTTTCTGATTTTTGCACCTTTAGTGGCACTGTGAATTACATATTGATTTTTTTTAAGTTTACACCTGTGTGCAAGAGGAGCAACATTATATCTACCTGATGGTGGATCAGTTAATTAATCAATGGGGTGGCGGAAGCCAACACACTCTGGCTAGGCTTATAAATGCCCTCAGGCAGATAGCCTAGTACCTACCTATTTACCTATATGCATTGTTGGTTAGGGAATCAGCCATTGCAGGAAAAAGTATATGCATTGATGTGCAGGACTCACATACAGAAACCTTCAGTGGCAGTTAGATGTGTCAGTTCAGCTAATATAACAGTATTATTCTCAATTACAATAGTACCAGTTATAACATTGGGCCAGTGGAAGACCTTGTGACAGATTTTACTAAAATAAATTTCAAATACATAGAAGGTTCTTGTTATATGACAAAATCAGATAGTTTACAGCCTTGTCATATTGCCCTGCCAATATAAGCAACCTAGTATAACAAAACTATAAATGAACTCAAAATAAATGCACTCGAGGCACTCCTCAGTATGGAGAAAATCGATATATGTGCAGTAACAGAAACCTAGTTTAAGGCACAAGAGAGCACTCCAGCACTACCAGGCTGCAACTCATACCATACATTTCAGCCACTGAACCCAAACTGAAATACAAAAGGCGGGAGCGTATCCATATTCATCAAGGATACCCACACCTCCAGGTTAGTGGCACAGCACGATGCTTCAGAGATCATCCACGTGCAACTAACAATGGGCAAAACTGAAATTCAAATTGTAGCTTGCTACAGATCACCCATCATGTCCAAGGACCCACATTCCACATTTCTGGAAACACTGGGAAACATAAAGGTCCTACCAAACACCCTAATATTGGGTGATTTCAACTATCCAAACATTAACTGGGAGAACTACTCAAGTACTAACTCCCTTGCCCAACATTTCCTAGAATTTATAAACTCAAATGCCCTGGTTCAACTGGTCAACACTCCCACCAGAGGTGACAACATATTGGACCTGGTCATCACCAAGGGCGACCAGTGTTTCACACCGGAGGTCAACCCCTCGCTGGTTAGATCTGACCATAAACAAATCACTTTGGATATCCACATTTCGCCCCCAACCCCAGACAAGAAAACCACTGCGAAAAACTTTTCAAAAGCAAACTTCATGTTACTTAAGACCAAGGTGGAAAGTTTCAAAGCCCCCATGCTGAAGGATAATGCTGTCCAAGCTGCAAAAATATTTACTAATGCATTCTACGGGTACCTACAAAAATGCATGCATCATGCCATCCCAAGCAAAACCAAGACTCACTCCTCCAAGAAAAGGAAACCAGTCTGGTGGACTCCTGCCATAAACAAGCTATACAATAGAAGGAGGAAACTAGTACAGAAAAGAGTAAAATCCCAAGAAGGGAAGACATCACTGATCAGTATCAGCACGAAACTACGATCCCTCATAAAATAATCCAAGGCGAGCTTTGAAAGAAAAATTGCCAAGGACTCCAAAGATAACCACAAGGCATTCTTTAGCTATGTCAAGAATCTAAGTGGCAATGCTCAGATCTGCTCGGAGTTAGTGTAGAATGGCACAAAATACACTTAACCGACCAACATCGCCAACATCCTGGCAGACAGGTTCAGCGCAAACTTCACCCCCCTCTCACCCCCAAGAGGGCCTATAACCATACCAGAAGAATGTAGAGTCCCTGATATCACAGAAGGCCCTCTCCAAAGCCAAAAACACAGCATCAATGGGAACAGATGGTGTCCCAGGCTGCATCCTACATAAGCTCAAAGACGAACTAACCCCTCATCTAAACACACTGTTCAAACTCAGCCTCTCCACAGGCTACGTACCCATAGAGTGGCGCACAGCAGTGGTTATTCCACTTCATAAAGGTGAAGCCACAACAGACCCCAAGAACTATTGCCCTATAAGCCTGACTAGCTTGGTCTGCAAGGCTATGGAGCTCATCATCATGGAACTCATTAACAGAGACATTGGGAACCTCCAAACACTGGACCCTACCCAGTTCAGCTTTGTTAAGGGGAGATCATGCCTCCTGCACCTGGTGGACTTCTTTTAGACAGTTACCAAGGCTATAGATGAGGGAAAGGTGGTGCACACAGCCTACCTAGACCTCGCAAAGGCCTTCGACACCATTCCCCATTCTGGTATTATAGACAAGCTCACCAGCCTAAACATAAACCCCTATGTCACAAGATGGGTTGCCAACTGGCTCATGGACAGAACCCACATGGTGAGAGTTGCGGGAGCTAGGTCCGACTCTAAATCAGTTACAAGTGGAGTTCCCCAGGGCTTAGTCCTAGGACCCCTCCTGTTCGGCATATACTTCTCAGAGGTACAGGCAAGCACAGGAGGACTATGGCTGACCAAGTTTGCAGATGACTGCAAACTAGGGGCTATAATTGACTCTCCAGCTGACACAGACATCCTCCAAAATGGTCTCACTGAGACGGATACCTGGTGTCAAAATCATGGCCTCAAGCTAAATGCTAAAAAGTGCATAGTCATCCCCTTTGGAAAAAAACAAAGTACCCACAAACTACCACATAAGTGGTAGTCCCCTAAATACAGAAGACGTAATAAGGGATCTGGGGACCCAAGTAGATAGTAATCTCAACTTTGATAATCAAATTGCCAAAGTGGTTAGAAAATCCTTCTACGTGGCCCACCTAATCACAAAAGGGTTCGCATCCAGATCAAAAGAGGTCATTGTACCCCTATATTCATCCCACATCAGACCCATCATAGAATACAACGCCCCATTTGGGATGTACCTTACAAGACACTTGCAACGGCTGGAAAGACCACAGAAGTACCTCACCAAGAAGATCACTGGCCTCAAGCAGATGCCCTATGCAGCTCGACTGAAGAAATTACAGCTGTACTCAGTTGCATACCGCTTACTCAGAGGTGATCTCTGCCTGACATACAAGGCCATGTCCAACCCAGAATTGATGGACATGCTCCACGTAAAGAAAACCTTATTGCCGCGAGCCACACGCTCTAGGGATTTAAACCTCACCACAACAATAAATATGACCTGCTGGAGGGATAGATTTCTGTCCCAGAGACTTCCCATGCTTTGGAACAAGATCCCAGTCTACATCAGGCAGAGCTCCTCGCTAACACTCTTCAAAAGAAATCTTGACGAGTGGATGGGAAACAGAAAGTTTACCTCGGGGATCACTTCAGTGGCTCTGCTGGACAGAGGCACAGGGAACTAATCTAAGGGGGCGGCAAAAGCCAACACATTCTGGCTAGGCTTATAAATGCCTTTGGGCAGATAGCCTAGTACCTACCTATGAATCTATAACCCAATCATGCATCAAACCACATAAGATAATAATAGTGTTTCTCATACAAATTCCTCAGAACTCCTGGTTCAATCATTTCCTTATTAATTGCCTGACTGTCTCTAACTACAGAGCTTTGCTAGTGTAGAGAAAAACAACTTATATTTACAATCCTAGCCAAAGACTGAAATTGGTCATTAGTGATCAATGCTCAATCCAGATTAACAAATTCAAACAAATAATTAAATACAAATAAATGAAATACCTCATCTCAAATGTTAGGAAACTATCATTCACATATTTTTCATTCTCTACTCTGCTCAGAAAAAGAAAGATTTTTTTCCCTTACCTGCAGCAAAAAAACAAGAAAATTAGTCTAAACCTCCACCTCTATAATGTCAGAGGAAACCACCATAATTTAATACACACATATAATCAGTATACTTTCACGTCTGCCCCAGCAGCCCAAGACCACAACATTATACTGCTTAGATCAAACCTTTATTTTGATGCAGTATAAACCTCAGGCCATTACAGTCAAGAAAAAACACCTTCTTATTTTAACATCACTAACATAAACATTAGTCAGAGAAGACCTCCCCCACCTCACATTTAAAATATTTCTGTATACTATTTGTACAGAACTAGATTAAAATTTAACATGCAAGTCATTTCAAGAAATTTATTAAACACATATTACTAAGGGGAAAACTTTTTTACTTATAATTGCATCTTCAGTCCATTGATTGTCCTACACATCAATGATAAAGTGGGAATTATGCTTTAGTGTTCTGCCACAAATTTAATACAGTCCAAAAACTTCCAGTCATTTTTACTTACATCTTGCAGAAACACAGTTCTCATGCTCAAACTGCAACTTATGAAAATGATGCATTACAATTCTTCCATTTCCTACTTTCACATTATTGCTGGGCTTCTTCCTCATCATCCTGACTACCCAGCATTGGTCTCTGATTCAAGTCTAAGGTATTTCTGATTTTTCTAATCATCTCCTAAGCTTTTTTCTGTCAATCATTTTCCTTTGGAACAATGGGATTTTTTTCTGGCAAATTCTCTGTATGGGCTTTGCTATTGTCAGAGGAATGAGACACATCCTTCAACTTGCTGGATAAACTTTTATTTTCCTCCTTAGTCTATTCTCCATCCTCTGATTGTAGGATAAACTTGTTTCTCTTCTGCCCGACGTACAGTGAATAATCATTTTCCACAAACACATGATGCCCCCAATTGTTAATTCTTTTCCTTTCTGTCAAAAAGTTATCAGAACTAAAAATTTCTTCAAGTATGACTGCATCTTTACTATGATAGGTCTTGGCTTCTTCTCCATGGAATAATTTGATGCATACATACAGCATACCAATTCAATAAACAAATCCTGATGTGGAATACCAGTCCAGTTGCTTATTGTACTTTCATAAAATAAATGTAGTCTACCCCAACAGTTTTTCTGGTATAGCAAAAAATCTCAAATTTTCTCTGCACGGTCTTGTCTTCTAATGGTACTATTTTTTGCAACAGTTTTTTCTTGAGAAGCCTCATAATTCAGCCATATTACTTTCATTCATTTTAGCCTCTGTTTTTTGCAGTTTTATCATCTTTTCTGACTAGTTTTTTTCTCTATGTTCCAGCCTTTTGTCATTTGACTTTGTATATCCATCCAGTTTCTTATTTATTTTAGACATCTCTGAATTTATGTTTTTGCTGAACAGCTGCAAGACTCTTTCAAACTGAAGATTTTTTCTTCTTTTCTAGTTGACTTTCTCTTAACTTTCTTCAAATGTTCTTCTTAGACTCTTTCTCACTGGAGATTTTTCTTCTTTTCTAGTTGACTTTTCTCTTAACTTTCTTCAAATGTTCTTCTTTGCTGACGTACAGGCAGTATAGTGACCAGGCAGTAACTACATTTTACCCATCTTGTCAACTTCTACATGCTCATTTTCTATTGTTTTCTTCTACAAACTGGGAGATCCCTAATCAACCTGGTTTTCAGAATGCAACCATCTTGAAATCTGTCTATGACGATCAGTTGTGCTTGTAGTACACTGTTACCAAATTTTATTTTTTAATAAATATGGAAAATTACTGTTCTATGTCTCTTTTTTTGGACATCACCAAAAAGTTGAATGCATACTATATAAAGAGAAAACTAGCTGTACAGAAATTATTACTCCTGATATCAGCATATGAATTACTAAAATAGACCATTGTCACAACTTCTTATGTAATATCCATGTCAAAGCTCATGCTGGATTCTTATTAAAAATAAGAAAATGGAATTCCAAGCTAGTATTGCCTGTGTAAACCATAGCTTATCATATCTAAAGTTATAGACAGCCGTAAGAAGCAGTATACACTTTTCTATGTTTCATATAAAAAGCCATGTAAATTACAATGAGGGCTTTAATCCAAGAACATTTAAAAAGATCACATTCAATGGCAGTGACTGGAACAGTGGTTCATACATAGTTTGCACTTTTATTGACTGGTGCATTTTACTCGCAAAGTCACTGTTGATCCGTGTGCTAGATATAATGTCAAGCAATGTAAGCATCTAGTCCTGAATTTTTGTTACATGAATACAATATATAATAAAAACAAATGGCTGTGAGACTACATCATTTCTTCTATAAAAAAAAGTCACCATGGTGTACTACAAGTAACCATGGTGTGCATGAAGCTGAAAAATTGTGCATAAGCAACTTAGTTCCAAGGGAAGTTTGCCTTTACTCCAGATTTCAATTACTTTATTTCATTTTAAAGTTATTCATTTTTGTTAAACATTAAATGTCTAATCTTTTGTCGTATTGTACACACACAAAAATAATTCACATAAAACAGTTTCTTTGTAGGTTTTGCTGTACTCAGTAACATGGTGTTTACAGCATGCATCTGGCTTAGTTTTTTTATTTTATCTGACTGTGAACATGGTCAGTACTACTGGAATAAATGAGGCAGTGGTGAATAATGCTCTCTCATTTTATTATTATTAAGGTAGTGAATTGGTGATGAATTTGGTGACGATGCTTGTAGAATTGTGATAAATTATATTATTCTCTTGCTTAAATGTGTTTTTATCTTCCCTACAATCAGGACATGTGCATAGCTGTGTACATAGACATACATAGCTCTCAACCTTCCATCACCAAAATGAGGAACACTCGCCTTCATAATGTGGAACAAATGGGCAAAATGTGGAACACATACTAATGGCTTACTAACAACTTCAACTAGGAAGGTCATAGGATGGTTAAAATATGCTGTTTTCACTTAAAAAGAAGATCATTTAATGAATTAATATGATTGATGTCAATTTACCATGGATTTCACCTAAAAAATCCCTAACACTGAATGTGTAACAGACCCTCTCAATGTGGAACTTTGAGGAATTTCGAGGAGCATGACCCTTTTAAGACCCCAAATGAGGTACGTCCCTCATAATGAGGTACACTTGAGAGGTATGTATACACAACACTTATGTTGAAATAATAAGTAATAAATGTGCTAACAGGTTTATTCAGTGTCAGCCGACAAGTCTTCACGGAAGATCATACTCCTTGTTGCATCAATGTGAATAAGAAATGTATGCGTATTTTACAATCATTAAGCAACATATACTGATGCGAAGCAGGTAAAGCTGTATTTCATTTTTCTTCCCAACTTCAATCCCTTGGTCAGTGTCGCCTACATTTAAAAAACACCGCCCATTTCCCGTTATTTACAATACTTTGTTAGAGTTTGTAAATTCAGCCTTGTAATAATTACTTATAGAATACACAGACACGTAACTAGATATTACTGGACCCCACAGTTACTTCCCCCTCTCGAAGAAGCAACAAAAATACGTCGTGTATTAATCTTCGTTTGCCAACCACAAACACCAGTAAGAATACCAAGGAAACTCCCAGTCCGTTTCCTAAGTTTGACGTTAACAAAAAGGTGGCTGCATCAGCTGTTTATTACGTTTTTCTTAAGCGCCTTTCCCGGAAGAGACGTGGCAGCTGAAATCTTAATCTACTGACGGAGTGAAAAAAAATAATGAATAAGTGGCGAAGCTTTTGTTTATATTGATAATCAGCGAGTTTACGTGTAAGTGTGAAATTCCATTATAGTTTATTATTATGATCTTAACCGGTGAAGTGAAATCGGCATTTCCACAATAAGTAAAACTTCACTTGTTTTATAACTATGTTTAAAAATAATAATAACAAAAAATATTTTACATTTTTTGTAATTGCGGTTCGAAAATTAGGAAATATAAATTCTCCGAGGGGAAATAGCTTGGTCATAATAACTAGTGCTTCTTTTTTCGGGGCAGATTAATTCGTGCGTTGTCAGGCATTTTGACTAGTGTATGTTCCTTTAAGGTGATTGATTGTATTGCTGTCCATTGCCACAGATGAATGCATACACTGATTTTAAATAATGCATTTATGTTTATAACTTATTTTTCTTAAGACTTGTAGGAAGACCTAACTTTCAATTTAATTTGAGCTTTTGTAGGTGTGTACTGTTTACATAAATAGCCCAAAACATGGAAGTGTCCTTTGCGTTCCTCTCAGTCCATAGTTGGAAGTCAATGTTTCTTTCGATCAGCTGCTTGTGCTGTGATGAGATTGTGTAGTGATGTTCTGTAAGTACTTAGTACTATCCATACAGGTATTTACCCGAAATAGTACTATTTCTTAAAGGAAGATGTTTGTTTCCCCTTGGGAGAGGAGTAGATCCATCACTGTTTGTCTTTACATTTTACTTGTAACTTCTCTTCAAAATGTTTGTACTGATTGTAATGGTGTTCTCTATACATTTGTATTAAGTGAATACAGAGCAACCTACTATAACTAGTCACTTACTCAGTTGTGCTTGTTTTAATAACTAGGCTAAACTACAGTACAAATCCTTGGACAGCTGTAAATAAGTAACACAGAATTCTCTAGACATAAAAATGTGCTACAGTCGCTGCACTTTAAATAATGCAAATACCTGTTGCTTAAAATGTCATGTGTATGGTAAACACATATATTAGTACAAGTTACTATAACTGTCAGTACAATAAATAGCCATATTTAATAATACTGTAGACTAGACCTAGAATTGTCATCAGAGGCTACTTTGTGTCAAAACCATAGGAATGTTACTTCTGTGTTTCTTACTGGTGTATGGTCATTGAAATATGCAGTTGCATTTGGTAGTTTAATGTATGGCAATGAAATGTAAAGTTTCGTTTTAGTGTTACTACTATATGTATGTTTCTTTTGGCCCCCTTATCATATGTTCATAGGTAGGTATTAGGTTATCGGCCCTAGGGCCTATATAAGCCTAGCCAAAAAAAGTTCCCTGGCTTTTGCCACCCAAGAAAGTTATTTTCCTGTGCCCCTGTCTAGCAATGACACAGAAGTGATCCCTGGGATGAATTTCCTATTTCCCATCCAGTTGTAGAGATTTTTCTTAAAGAGGGCTAATGAGGAGCTTTGCTTGACATGAATGGGTAGTCTGTTCAGAGCATGGGAAGTCTCTGGGACAGGAATCTATCCCTCCAGCATGTTCTGTTTATTGTGGTGGCAGGTTTAGGTCCCTGGAGCGTGTGGCTCAGAGGGATTGGGGTTTCTTTACGTGTAGCATGTCCAACAGATCTGGGTTTGACATGGCTTTATATGTTAGGTAGAGGTTGCCACTGAGTAGGCGATAAGCGACGGAGTAGAGCTGGAGTTTTTTGAGGCGGTCTGCGTATGCTGTTTGAGGCCGGTAATCCTCTTAGTGAGGTATTTCTGTGGCCTTTTTCATTGTTGTAGGTGTTCTGTGAGGTACATGCCAAACGGGGCGTTGTACTCTATAATGGGTCTGATGAGGGATGAGTAGAGAGGAACAATGACCTCTTTTTTTCTGGAGGCGAAGCCCTTTGTGATGAGGTGTGCCACGTAGAAGGATTTCCTGACTACTGTAGCGATGTGATTATCAAAGGAGAGACTACTATCCACCTGTGTCTCAAGGTCTCTTATCACACTTTTGGTGTTTAGTAGGCTACTGCCTATGTGGTAGTTCATGGGTACCGTGTTTTTCCCAAAGGAGATGACAGTGCACTTCTTGGCATTGCACTGGAGGCCATGACTTTGGCGCCAAGCATCAGTCTCAGTGAGGCCCCTTTGTAGAATGTCCACATCATTAGGCGATTCTATTATGGTACCTAGTTTGCAGTCATCTGTGAACTTCGTTAGTCAAAGACCTGCTGTATTAGCCTGGACTTCTGAGAAGTAGATGCCAAACAGGAGAGGTCCAGGATATTGCTTCCCCTGATGGGGTATGGATTAGTTGACCCAGGGTGTTGGAATTTATGAATTCCAGAAAGTGTTGAGCAAATGAGTTAGTACATGTGTAATTTTCCCAGTTGATGGTGGGGTAGTTGAAATTGCCCATTATTAGATTATTGGGCTAAACCTTAATATTACCCAGTATATCAAGAAACGTGGAGTGGGCATCCTGGGGCATGGCAGGGGATCTGTAACAAGCTACAACCTGGATTGCAGTCTTGCCCAGTGTTCATTGCACTTAATTTCAGATACATTATGTTGAGCAACTAGCCTGGAGGTGTGGATATCCTTAATGAATATAGACATGCCTCCTCCTTTAGTGTTTCAGTCCAGGTTAGGTGGCTTAAAGGTGTGGTATGAGTTATAGCTTGGTAATGCAGGGGTGCTCTCTGGAGCCTTGAACCAGGTCTCCATCCATTTTAAGGAGTACCTTGAGTGAGTGCATTTTGAGGTTTAGACTTGTAGCATTACCTTCAGATTTTGCTTGCTTATACCGGCTATGGTGGTGAGTTTGTCATTTGAACCTTGCCTAAAAAAGGCACTGTAGGGGTGGCAAGAGCCTTAGCCAGTATCCGGAATCCCAGGGATGACAGATGCAGGCCATCTCTGGCAAAGTGGTCTGTCGATCATGTCATCCCAGGCAGACAGACAGAATGACACCAGAAGCTTAGCCAGTTGTTGTAGTCAATCATTTTGTCCTTGTATTGTAGTATCATTCTGGGCGATGGCAGGATGCTACTCAGAGCTAGGGTCGTACCTGCCTGGGCTACATGATCTGAGAGCTCTTCCTTGTCTCTTTTCAAGTAGTCTCAGGTCATTCACACTAACATGGACAATGACAGTCATATTTGTACTTGTTGTGGAGTGACCTGAGTGCTTGCATTATATGGCGGATCCAGGTACCCGACAGGCAGCTGACAGTAACTTTCTCCTTGTTTAGCCTGGTGAGTGGGAGGGACATCAGTGTGCCTGACTGTAGAGTCACTTATGACTTGTGTGTTGGGTACGTTGTTTTCCCTTATGGGCCGAGGTTGAGTGGCACACTGATTTTGTGGGCTGTGTGTCATTTGGGCAGTATTGGGGGGGGGGGGGGGTTGCTTGCGTTTCAGCTTTGGAGGTCTCTGTTGTTTGGGCATATTTTTATTGAGAGCCTCCGCGAATGTAGGTGTGTGTTTTGTGTTACTATGTGCGGGTTTATGTGGTGTAGGTTTTGATGGACTTTGTGTTGCGTGTGGTGTGGTGCAGGTGTTTACATTCTCCTCTTGACTGTCTAGTACAGTCTTGGCTGGAGAGAGTTAACTTTGTCCACCCATACCCTCATTTAGCCCATTCACCTTTCTTACCATTCTTATTATTGAGGCGAGATACAGTGTAATCCCACAGTGACCCAGCAAGGGGTCCATTTCTCTCTAGACAGAGAATAACCTTATGTTCTATTACTTTTAAGGCCACTGGACTCCTTCATCCCCTTTCCTTATTTGCTTGGACAGGTGGCTTGAAAACACACGCAGTAACTCTTCAGGTGAGCTGTCCAGGGAGAGAATGACCTTTAAGGAGAGTGAGAACTGGTAGCTGAGCAGCATATACACTGTAAGAGTGGTGATTTTTGATATGTAGGGGCAGAGAATCCCGACATGGGTAGATCAAGCATGATGTAGCAGATATCACTGCCGCAAATATTATTTCATTTGTATCCCTCCCAATGCTACTGTCACAATGGAAACCTGCTGGCAACTAGAAAACATGCCCCAGCAGCCAGCAGGAGCCCCAGTCCCTTCCCCCCGAGACATATGTCAGTCTTTTCTGTCTCCGTGCCCAGCCCCTGGAGCACCTGATTACATTCTCTTACTTTGGTCAACTAAGTCATAGTCAGGGCCCTTTTGTTTTAAATGTTGAGTTTGAAGTTAAAAAAACATATGCATGTCTATGCATATAATTGTAAAAATACATACACAAGTGTGTGTGTGTGGGGGTGGACATATATAAAATTGGGGCTTATGTCTTATAGCTTTCTGTGGACTTTTTAACGAGGGCTTTTGAATCTGTTGACTGTATAAAGAGTTCAAGGCTGGTGACGATGTCAGAGTGTTTTTTTTCATAACTGAGATTGTGCTGCATTTGTTTGTCTTTAATATCCTGCTGTATTAGGGTTGACAGTATTTTATTGTTAACTTGTGTGAATAAGTGACTCCAGAGCTCAGTACTTGCATTCTTGTTCCTTTTGGTGCTGTTTAACAAACCAAGTTGGAGCTTAAGAACTGTTAAACAGCATTGCTGCAGTCAATGTGGAGTACTTGCTATGTTTCTAATGGATTATAAGAGAGAACTCCCGATGGGGGAAATGTTGTGATCATGATGTCTGCTACGAAATGTTATTAATCATGTAGTGTATAAGAGAAGAAAGTGTCACTTTTGGGTTTAAGAGAGTGTTGGGAGTTTTTTTTTTTTTTTTTGGATTACTGGAATGATTAAGTTTATGAGCCAGTGTTAGTTGACAGATTTGCAATGTATTTTTCATTCTAGCCACCCATTTTTAATGGAATTGCTGCTGTGCTCCTCTCCGCAATCATTAGTGATAAATTTCAGTGCTTTTCTCTATGCAATTTGTGTTTGTCAGAATGATTGTAATGTAAGTTACAGAGCACAGTGGATCTAAATACTAATTTGTATCATGTTAGGTGGTTATATTTTTTTCACAGAAATGTGGTACCATATTTGAACTGATTTGTTAAATGACCTTATATATTGCTATTGTTGGATTAGATGTCAGTCAGGTTTTCAGGAGCGTATAATGTTACTGTTGAGTAAGTGGGACTGTGGGAGTGAAGAGTAAATTAGTGGTGTTTAACTGCAGCTCAGGATGGTGGAAACGTACAATTGCTGTCATGTTGCTATTATGTTGATTAAGTAGTAGTGGCAGTGTAGGCAAGTGTTGAGTTGTTTGCATGCTGAACTAACTTCAGGATCAAGCAGTTAATCTTCCTATCATGCTCATTTATGAAGACGTGACCCATGTTCTGAACGTTACAGGACCTCCTTTGGTACATCTGTTCTGTTTTAATGACTTTTCTATTAGATGGCTGGTGAACCATTTTACAGAAGTGGAGGGGGTTATCAGATTCTTATAGCATATGGAAAAATATAGTGTGTTTTGCATTGTCAGTGAATTGTAGCAGAAAGCAGCAACAACAGAGTTATTGTTGTGTTCTGTGTGTATAAGCTGAGTGATGCTGTGTAGAGCTGTTTCTATCCCATTAATTTTTCTAGATGTCCATGCTGGCAATATATGGTTATGTGATAGGCATCAGTGCAGGACTGGAATTGTTTATGTAATGGTTTTCCTAAATTTTTGCAGGTGTCAGAGATGTGCTATTTGTTTGGTTGTTGGGAGGGTCATGCTTTATGTAATGTAATAATTTTTTTCTCTTTCATTGGTACTCTATACTGCCTTAAATTTTAGTCTGTTAATCTGTTTGTTTATTTATTTGACATTTGTTAACTGCGTTAGTCCAAGTGGGCTGCAGAACCCTTTTCAGCAGAGATTGGAGTAGAAAAGCTCCACGGATAAATACAAAAACAAAACATCATACGATATTAACATACAAGTGTATATACACAGGAGAAACAGAATACAGCTTATAAATGAATGTGTTAGATTACAGGAGTAATATTGAGGGTTTAAACAGCCATGGTACATATTAAGTATATAAAATATAATATAAAAATTAGCTTCTATCTAACAATTACCATCAAAGAGAAATTTAAGGTTGGTAGATTATCATAAAGACCTTAAATGAGTAGCTGTGGTAAAGTGTACGAGCTGAGAGAGGAAGAGGAGAGGGAGTAGTTTAGGTGGGAGTGGGACAAGGACAGGTTCATTAATTAGTAAATAAGTCCTTTAGAAGTTTTTTGAAGTTAAGGAAGTTGCCATTTATTCTTTAGAGAAAGGGGAAGTTTGTTCCAGGCATTGGTGACGGAGTGACTGTATAAAGGTTTGCCAATATTTTTATTGGGTTTGTAGATGTCTAAGAGGTGTAGATCTCTTGTCTAAGAGGTGTAGATCTCTTCTGCATAGGTTACACTTGGGAGAGCAGGGATTGATGAGGTCTGTGAGGGCATTACAGGAGGAGGATTGATTTAAGATTGTGTGTGTGAGGTGGAGTTGGGGAAGAAGGAGTTGGTTATGTAGCGCAAGACATTGTAGGTGTTTTAAAGCAATGCGGTGGTGAGGGCGACAGGGAAGGTTGGCAGTGAATCTGGCTATTTTGTTGTAGGTGGTTTCAAGTTTAGCTAATAGATTGGCTTGAATATTGGTGAGAATGGAGGCTGCATAAAGTAAGGTAGGGAGAAGGAAAGCATGTACTAGAGAATGTTTGGCGTTAATAGTGAGCCATTTTTTTCTGTATGAGACCAAGTTTTTGGTGGGTCTTTTTGATGGCTTGTTGAATATGTATGTCAAACTTTAGTTAGTCATCAATGATTACACCTAGAAGTTTAGTATGTGGTTTAACAGAGGTAAGTGCATTATTAAGAGAAGATACTGTGAAGGTATTTTTTTTTTTTTTTTTTTTTTTTTTTAGGATTGAGAAGTAGTTGATTATTGGTCAGCCATTTTTCGACTGAAAGGAGGGAATCTTAAGCAGGGAGGTGGGGAAAGGTATCAGATCATGAGATAATAGTGGAGTCGTCTGCATATTGCATTAATGAGGAGTTTGGACAGGAAGTGTGTAAGTTGTTTGTAAAGATATTAAAAAGGAGAGGTCCAAGGATTGACCCTTGGGTGACATCTGTTTGGATTGCGAGGAAGGGGAGGAAGCGGAAAGCCATTTGATGGAATAGAATCTGTTGGAGAGGTAACTGGAAAATCATGGTGTAGTAGAAGAGAGGTTAAGGGAAGAAAGTTTTGAGAGCAGTAGGGTATGGAAAACCGGTGTTGAAAGCGTTTAGATAGGCCAAGGAAGAGGCATGAGACTAGCTTGTTATTGTCCCGTGGTTTGGCAATGTTCTGTGTAAATGAAATGAGAGCTGTAGAAGTGCTGGTGAGGATGGAAACCATGTTGGGTGGGAGTTAACAGGTTGT
>NC_056738.1:399947467-400084967 GCF_019279795.1 Protopterus annectens
TCTCTCTCTGCACATACATGCTGTCTCTCTGTGCACACACATGCTGTCTCTCTCTCTCTGTGCACACGCTGTCTTTCTGTGCACACATGCTGTTTCTGCTTGCACACATGCTGTCTCTCTGCGCGCATACAAATGCTGTCTCTCTGTGCACACACATCCTGTCTCTCTCTGCACACATACGCTGTCTTTGCGTGCACACACACTGTGTCTCTTTCTCTCTGTGCACACACATTCTCTGCGCGCACACACACATTCGCTGTCTTTGCGTGCACACACACTGTGTCTCTCTCTCTCTGTGCACACACATTCCCTGTCTGCGCGCACACACACATTCTCTGTCTGCGCGCACACACACATTCTCTGTCTGCGCGCGCACACACATTCTCTGCGCGCGCACACACATTCTCTGTCTGCGCGCGCACACACATTCTCTGTCTGCGCTGCAAGACACATTCTCTTGCGCAAGACACATGCTCTCTGTGCACACACTCTCTCTGCACGCACACATTCTCTGCGCGCGCACACACATTCTCTGCGCGCGCACACATTCTCTGCGCGCGCACACACGCTGTCTCTCTATATATATATATATATATATATATACACACACACACACACAGTCTCTCTCTCTCTCTCTCTCTCTCTGCGCACACACACGCTGTCTCTCTGCGCACACACACGCTGTCTCTGTGCGCACACACACGCTGTCACTGTGCGCACACACACGCTGTCACTGTGCGCACACACACACGCTGTCACTGTGCGCACACACACACGCTGTCACTGTGCGCACACACACACGCTGTCACTGTGCGCACACACGCTGTCACTGTGCGCACACACACACGCTGTCACTGTGCGCACACACACACGCTGTCACTGTGCGCACACACTGTCTCTGCACACACACGCTGTCTCTGCACACACACGCTGTCTCTGCACACACACGCTGTCTCTGTGCACACACACTGTCACTGTGCACACACACACACACAGTCACTGTGCACACACACACACACAGTCACTGTGCACACACACACACAGTCACTGTGCACACACACACAGTCACTGTGCACACACACACACAGTCACTGTGCACACACACACACACTGTCTCTGCGCACACACACACACACACACTGTCTCTGCGCACACACACACACGCTGTCTCTGCGCACACACACACGCTGTCTCTCTGCACACACACACACGCTGTCTCTGCACACACACACACACGCTGTCTCTGCACACACACACTGTCTCTGCGCACACACACACGCTGTCTCTGCGCGCACACACACACACACACACGCTGTCTCTGCGCGCGCACACACGCGCGCTGTCTTGGCGCACACACACACAGCGCTGTCTCTCTGGCACACACGACGCTGTCTCTGCGCGCACAGGCACACGCTGCGGCACACAGCGCTGTCTCTGCGCACAGGCATATGTCTCTGCGCTTCAGCACACGCGCTGTCTGTGCGCACAGGCACACGCGCTGTCTGTGCGCACAGGCACACGCGCTGTCTGTGCGCACACACTCTCTGCCCACAAATGCTATCTTTCTGTCTGTGCACACACACGCTGTCTGTCTCTCTGTGCACACACACGCTGTCTGTCTCTCTGTGCACACACACGCTGTCTGTCTCTCTGTGCACACAATATATAAACAATAAATGGTGTCACTGTCAGAATATTCCAAACTATTATAAACACACCAAACAGTTTATTATAAAGCTTTCGGGTCTCACACCCTTCTTCAGTACAAATAAAATAAGCACATTCAGCATTTAAATAGGAGATTAAAATCAAGTCCCATGCTTCAGCCCACCCATTCACTCATTCAACAATCAATTCTTAAAAGAACATCATACATAAAAAACTTTTAAAACACATTTAAATATACACAAATGAAACATTCACTTATTAAACATTTCTAATATCAATTCACTTATAGAGCAAAGCAAATATTATATTTACATTTTATAACAAGTCACAACTTCTGTCTACATCTTTTAATCAAAATTGGCTTTAAACTAATGGCATTATTCAAACCAGGGAAACAGTCTGCCTGTAATCTAACTATCCATTCAAACTCTTTAAGTTCTAATAAATTATTCATATCCCCTTTTCTTAAACCTGTTCGTATTATGTTTGGGGGGCGTGGCCAAGGATGAACACAGGATAGCAGCAGATTTCTTCAGCTCCACCAATTTCATTACATTGACAGGAATTAATTACTTAAATTAATTTTTGAAGTAATTTTCTTTCTAAATATGTTTGTTTTATATAGTTCTTGAACTATATCTAAAAAAGAAAGGAAATCTTAATAATATTCCTGTCAGAAATTACTTTGGAAATTTTCCTGTCAGTTTATCAGTCTGAAATGAGTTCCAGTAAGACAAATTCTCAAGACTCCAGCATCAAGAAAGAACTTCAGTCTCTGATAATTATAGTCCAACAACTTGCTGCCAAGATGGATAAAATGGATACTAAAATAGACACTTTAATAGAAAAAACTACAAAACAAATAGACTTGTTACATATGGACCTGCAACAACAGAAGATCCAGATGACAGGCATAGAAGAAGTTGTGAATGACATGGAAAATAGAATACAAGAAGAGGAAATCAACATTGAGTTTCTGCTGAAACAAAATACACATTTACAAACAAAGCTGGATGACCTGGAAAATAGATCTAGGCGCAATAACATTAGGATTTCTGGACTGCCAGAAAATATTGAAGGTAACAATATTACTTCTTTTTTAACAACATGGCTCCCTAAAACTTTAGATTTACCAGAAGCATTCTCTTTTGGTATCGAAGAGCACATAGATCTATAGCTAATACTAACTCTAACAAAAACTATCCTAGATCAGTTATAGTTAGATTTCTATCATCTTTTGATAAAGAGATGGTTCTTAAATCTGCTTGGGCTAAAGCTCCTGTTAAGATTAATGAAACAACTGTGTGTTTTGACAATGACTATTCTTCCATGGTATTAGCTAAAAGAAAAGTTTTTCTGCCACTAATAAGGGAGCTTAAAAAGCACAGTTTAAAACATACCTTCTGTTTCCTGCCAAGCTTAAAATCTTCCTTCCTGATGGTCCTAAAATTTTGATGACTTAGACTCTGCTTTACTGTTTATCAAAAAAATAAGATTTTGGAAAAAATAGAAGAAATGGAATGGGCTAGTCCTTCGTTAAAGAGACTGGCAACTGAAACTTCGTGGAAGACTTCAGAGAAGAAGAAGAGACTAAAAACAAATGATTTGTACTATGTTTTTTTTTCTCTCTCATCATTTTATTTTATTATTAATCTTTTAAATATAGTTCCTGCATTTCCAAGAAGCAACAAATATTTTGAAAAGATTTAATCAAAGTTATTCTCTGTGTGCAAAGAAATGTTTTGTTTCATAACTAGTCAAAATATCTGGAGATTTAATGGCAAGCTGTGATTTAACTTGTTTCTCTTTCTGAAGAGGAAAAATAAGGTCAGTAATTTGATACATTTTTTTTCCTTTAAAAGTTTATATGTTCTTCAAATGCTATTCCTAATTATACTTTCTTGATTACACTGCTTATGCTTGTTTGTAAATAATCTGTCATGCTTTAACTAATAATAATTAGAACTAAATAATAGTAAATAATATGTTTTATTTTTAACTCTATTAATATAAACAGTAAGTAACATTCTATTGCATATACTTCTTATAGCTTTCTCTTACATTTTTTTTTTATTTCTGCCTTACACCCTTTTACTTTCTACTTTCTTTTTCTTTTCTATATAGAAATACTTTTGATCATATAGACACAGTAAATAATAAGATTTGCATAGGAGTTGAGTTGGGACAAAAATGTTGAGTTTTGTTACTTATTAATAATTTTGGGCTTGATTTCACTTACATAGAGTCTGTAATAACCTGTAGAATGCATTGTGAAGGTTTTGTCATGTTTAGATGCATTTACACTGCTAAATGAATGTTTGTCACTAGTTTTTAATAAGTTTCCCGCCAAAATGTTAAGAGAGACAATCTGGGATGTGGGCTGTCTCATGCACAGTGTCCATGAGCTACTTCAAAAGCTTCAACTCTTAGAATTCTCACAGAGAAGCTGAAAGCAGCTGGTCTCACCTTTGACCTAGATATCACACTGACACATCACAGATACAGGAATAGCAGATTAATAATATGTGTTAAAAACCTATGTCCCAAACATATACATTACTATAACTCATTTAATTCATCTGATTGACAAGCATAAATAATTTTATAACTCTATACTGGAAGAAATTGTCATGTGATATATTTTAAAGCAGTAGTATAGCATGTTTGTAAAATCTGGTTACTAAAATGTGTTTGCTGTGCATTATTTTGTATAAAGCAAACAGATTTATTGAAGGGACAGCAATGTAAGATGGTGCTCAGTAAAGATACAACTCAGTGAGATCAGATATATATATATATGTGTGTGTGTGTGTGTGTGTGTATGTGTGTGTGTGTGTGTGTGTGTGTGTGTGTATGTGTGTGTGTGTGTGTGTGTGTATGTATGTGTGTGTATATATCTATATATATATATATATATATATATATATGTGTGTTTGTAGATATGTATATAAATGTTTCTGAGAATCTGCTTAACTATGAAGTATGATTTATAACAATTTCTATGAATACAATATTTTATTCTATTGGCAATAATGAGTTTGAGTAAATGCTCATATACAAGCAATTCAAGGTTTTTTGGAAGCTGTTAACTGTATTTACATGACAGAAAATAGATGCATCCTAATATATGTAATGTCTGAATCATATTAGCCAAAGTTTTTGATTTAAATGAATGTTAGAACTTATTTTCTCTCCTCTTGATTTCTAACATCAAGATTATTTGAATGCTATTTGAATACAAGTGTTTTATATTACATGGATGTATATAGTAGTATGAACAGTTTAAAAAAAAAAAAAAGGTTTATTTTAGTTTATATGATGCTGTTTTACCAAATGTGTAGTCTTGTCTTGCTAGATAATTGAATTGAAAAATGTTAACTTCAGTTAAATATAACTAGTATTAAATTGATAAGGTGGTAGCTGACGACTGCTGCTTAGGGTAGGGGTTAACTTGAGTGGTAAATACTACTCTAAGTTGGAGTTTATAACTCCAGGCTGGATGCAAGGTTTAATCCTTACATTATTTTCACTTGTTCATTGTTATTTGTATATAGTTTTGACATCCACAATATATTTTGTACATTCATTGTCACTACAAACAAAATTGAATCCTATACAAATCCCATAAGAGATTCAATAAATACAGCTATATTTAAAGGTACACTTAAAGGAGGAGATGTAACATTACTTATCTTGTTATTTGTTATTTTGATCATAAGATTCTTAAGTTTTAAAAATGCCAAATGACATCTTTAAAAGGAATTTCTTTAAACATTAATGGATTGAATAATCCATGTAAAAGGGCAAGCCTAATAAGATACATTAATTTACATAAGGCCAACTTAGTCTTCCTACAAGAAACCCATCTCTTGAAAAAAGATATTGATAAACTAGCCACAAACAAATATACAGTATTGGTTAGTTCAGAGCACACTCAGAAAAAAAGAGGAGTGGCTATTTTATGGAATAAAAGTATGCCCATTCCTAAAACCATTAAGTCTTATCAGGGTGACAAAGGAATGTTTTGTATGGTTACAATACAAATTAATGGGAAGACTTACACTTTAATTAATGTATATTGCATACCTGGAATTGGTATTAATACAGTGAAACATCATCTTGATCTTGACAAGATCATATCATTCTCTATAGGAGATATTATTTTAGCTGGTGACTTTAATTGTATACTACATGAAAGTGATACTACCACTATAGGAAAGAGAAGAATTACATCTAATGCAAAACATTTAAAGGATTTTGCTAATTCTTATCATTTGAAATTAATAATCAGATAGATTCAAAATCATTACCATACACCTTTTTTTCTAACAGATACAAAACATATTCAAAAATAGATAGGGTCTTTATTTCTAACCAGATGGTAACAGATTTAATTAATTCCAAAATCATCTCATGTCCTATATCTGATCATAATTCAATTGTTTTTGAATTCATGATAAAAAATACTCATAATGTTCAGATCAAAAGGATACCAGCATACTTAACTCAACTAAAAGACTATAAAGAATATATACTTTCAGAAGTAAAACGTTTTTTAGACATAAATAACACTCCTGAAGTCTCCATTGTTTATGTTTGGGATGCCTTAAAATCATATCTATATGGACAAAGTATCAGATGGTATAATAATAAAAGGAAATCTTGGGATAAGGAATTGTTAGATATTCAAAGTAAATTAGACTCTTATAAACATAATAATAAAGAAAATATTATGGACAAGAAAGTTATTGAAGAAATAAACAAACTAAATGAGAAATACAAAGAAATTTTAACTCAAAGTTAAAATAACTTTAGAGAAATACAAGTTTTTGTCTTATTCAATAAGCCCCAAATGCTTAGATAGACTTAAAAATAAAACAAAAAGGTTGAATAAACAAAACCATATCAAAGAAATCTTTTCTCTAAGGAAAAAGAAGAATGTTTCTAGTATACCAGAAATACTAGATGAATTTAGAAATCACTTTCACAAAATTAACCATAATAATATTAAGCAAAGTCAGTCCCACAAGCTGTTCCAAAGTGTTCTCTCAAAGCACCAGCACTATAAAAATCCGATAAAAAAGTATTTTATTCCACACAATAAAATCAGTTGAGCGCTTTCATCAAGTAATGACTTCATCAGAACCATCACATAAACTAATCATTCTCCTTTTAAAACAATCCTTTGCATCACCTGACATACTTCCATTACATTGAATGATAAATAGATTTAAAGTGCTAGTGCCTAAAATAGTTCCTTCCAATGATTACAACTTAAAAATCCATAAGTAGTTCATGTTAAAAATTCATATCAAAAGTAACAGTTATACAGCTCATACCCATGAAAATATAACTGTCTCTTCTATACATCAAAAATGCTTTGTGTGTATATATAAATAAATCAAGTATACTAACTTTTTTTATATAAAATATATATATCCATATTAAGTAGCTAAAGTAGATGGAAAAAGCACATTTCTTTAACACCTTGTGTCATTTGCACATAACATCTAAAATAGGCTTAATAGATATCTGTTCATTTATTCCAGGATAAACAGATGCATTTAATTTGATTTGCCACCTGATTTCTTTGTCACTCACTTTTAGTTTTGTATCCCCACCCCTTATGTTCGTTTTAACTACCTCCAATATTCCAAACTTAGAACAGGTTGCACTGTCCATCAAATGCTTCGATAATGCATTATTAGCGTCTTTTTTCTTAACACTATACATGTGATCGTAAATTCTATTCCTCAGACAACGGGTGGTCATCCCCACATAAAAACATGGACAGTCATTACAGGTGGCTAAGTACACTAAATTGGTAGTTCTGCAATTCCCTCTCTGATATTGTATACTAGTTTTGTTGTAGTTGAACAGCACCACTGCCTTAGTTGGTACAATATATCTACATTGATTGCAGGTGCCACACCTAGTGGTACCTGATCTCACTGCTGTATCATTGTACTTTACAACTTTCTTTTCCAACAACCCCTTCATGTTGTTCCCCCTTCTATGTACAAAATGGGGCATTTCTCCCAAAATTTTGTACATCTTGTCATCCACTCTTAGTACATTCCAATTATGGTGAATGATTTTCTTAACTTCTCAGCTAAAGTTATTATGTTGCAATACACATGCCATGCCGTATTTACCGACTGTTTCCTCTTGGTCACTTCTGACTCCATCCTCTTTCGTGTGGTTGGCAAGACCTACCCCAATCAACGGTTTGTATTTAATACCCCACTGTTTGTGGACGTATCCAGTAATGTCTACTATCATCTCCATCGGGTATCCCCTTTCCTTGAAAAACAGGGCTATTTTGGCTAGTTCTTCCTCAACATCTTCCCTTTCAGATGTCATCCTGGCCACCCGAATACATTGACCCTTAATAATATTCCTTTTTTGTGCCCAAGGGTGATTACTCGTGTAATGTAAGTAGGAATTGCTAAAAGTTTCCTTCCGGAAGATGTTGGACTTAAATTTACCTTCCTTTAAACTTACTTGTACATCTAAATAGGATATTGTCTCCTGATGTCTAGCCATAGTGAACTTAAAATGGTCACTACATGAGTTCAAATATAGAAATTATTTATATATACACACAAAGCATTTTTGATGTATAGAAGAGACAGTTATATTTTCATGGGTATGAGCTGTATAACTGTTACTTTTGATATGAATTTTTAACATGAACTACTTATGGATTTTTAAGTTGTAATCATTGGAAGGAACTATTTTAGGCACTAGCACTTTAAATCTATTTATTACTCAATGTAATTGAAGTATGTCAGGTGATGCAAAGGATTGTATTAATAGGAGAATGATCAGTTTATGTGAAGGTTCTGATGAAGTCATTACTTGATGAAAGCGCTCAACTGATTTTTATTGTGTGGAATAAAATACTTTTTTATCGGATGTTCTTAGTGCTGGTGCTTTGAGAGAACATTGTTTGGAACAGCTTGTGGGACTGACTTTGCTTATTTGTTGTTCACTGTTCCAGTTTATTCGTTTTAGTTTTGTTGCTGCCATTTGGATTATGGATTCTCTCGACGAGTTACCTTCAATTTTTCCCGAAGAGAAGAGATCAGGGGCTCCAGTCGAAATGGCCATCATGCGAGAGAACTCACAAGGTTGATTGACCTCATGACGCAACCTAATCCTACAGCTGCTAATCTCAGGTCTGTGACGCCGTCTTGGAGGGCCGCAATGGAGACCAGAAGGAAGACAGAAGTGTTCGGATGTTCCGTGATCTAATTGGAGATACCAGCCTCATGGATCCCGACCGAGGGCAATTCCACGCTCAAGAATGTGTCCGGAGGGGAAAGGAACGGATCGGAGGTGGACTTCAACAAACTGGCGCCAAAACGCACAGTCCCCAAGAGGACATACGCATTCACCGCTCTTGAGAAAGGTATTGCCACTGAAAATAAGCCCACGTTTCAACGAACATATAGAGGTAAAGGGCGGGCTGATTTCAACAATTTTTTGGATGGGCAATATGATTTTGACGATAAATATAAGGTTGCAGAAGGTCACAACACCCATAAAGATAATTCCGGAAATGTGCAAAGATCTCTTAAAGACTTAATTGTTAACTTTGGAAAAAAACAAAAAACGCTAAAGACATTGCAGCTGGATAATAATTATCTAAAAAAATGTCTGGACAGTGGCGTGGTCCCTATGGGGCTGCGGTTTTTTAAAATTCCTATGGGTATAGATATGAATGATAACAATAAAAGGGAATGTAATAAAATGTTTGATGGGTTTGGCTTCACTTTTATGAAGTTTATTATGGGATGCAATGATAACAGCATTTGTAAGCTACTGTCTGAAATGGATGATCTAAATAATTGTATAACACAAGATGTTTTATTTGATGAATATGAAACCTTGTATGAAGCACAATTTAACTGGGTATGTAGTGTAACTACTAAACAGTTTGAGAGAAAGTGTAGGAAGCTTAACAGAGATTTAGAACAGTATAAAAAAGGAGAGGTTTATAGATGGGAAAAGGATATAATTAATAAGACCCACAAACCGTACGGTGGTTTTAATAACAGACCACAGGAAAGAACATATGGTAGGGGGAATCATACCCATAACAATTATAAAACACAGGATGCCTATAAACCAAGGGATGGGGGTAGATTTAACCATCGAGCACCCAACCGTCAACATAATAATTATAATAATTATGGAAACACTTTTTTAGATGGAGAAGAGACCTGGGAGGAATATTTTGCGAAACAGTTCAGACACAGGGGGGAGTCTCCCCTAAGGGGAAGGGCAACCAAGTAACAGTTGGGTCTAGGCAAAGAAATTACAAGGAGATTATGAAGGTGGATGATGTGACTTATTCTTATGAGAATTTTTTCATTTTCAATTATACTGACCTGACCCCTAAGAAAGAACATTTTACCCTCTTCTCTAAGGGAATGAAATTTATTCCTAGTGGTAAATTTGATGTAGTTGATAGTATAATTGACGTCAAGAAATACATCAGGAAATTAAATCTTAAAGTTATTTTTGATGGGGTGGTGAGAAAGGAGGATAATGAATTTCGAATTAAGAGTACATACACTCCACCCTTAAACCCCTTTACTGGTAACATTGGAGAAATTGATTACTGAGGATCTTTATAGGTATAGTATGCAGAAATATAAAGGTAGGTACAATTTGACCAGGGAAGAATCAGGTGTGTTGAGGGAATTACAGGAAAATAAGGATATTCGAATTATGAAACCGGATAAGGGGGGAGGGGTGGTATTGTACCCCACCCAGCAATACAGGAACAAGATTAATGAGATTTTATTGCAGTCCGGAAAGTATAGAGTATCCTCAGTGAATGAGGTCAACATTGGGTACCGTAAAATCGACCTACACTTGGAGGATATATTGATGGATGGTAGGATTGACAACAACCTATACAGTTTTCTTAAGGTGAAAAATCCCATTATGAGTACTATCGTAGGTATTCCTAAAGTCCACAAAGATCTAGGGGACCCCCCATTCAGACCCATCATTTCTGGGAGCCAGTCCAAAACTTTCCCTTTTGGTAAGGTCATTGACCAGTGGCTGAAACCTATTGTTAAGAAAATTCCACATTTGGTAATCGATTCATGGGATTTTTTAGGGAGGTTGGTACCAGAATTAGCTGACGGGGTAAACTGGTTAGTAACAATTGATGTGGTGGATTTGTTTTCTAATATACCTAGAGAAGATGGTTTGCAGAGATTACAAGAGAGTATTATGTGGTCCAATATAATCCCGTGGGAAAAGACCTTACTTATAATGGGATTCATGGAATTGATATTGGCACATAATTATATTTGGTACGAAGGTGAACACTACATTCAGGTCAAAAGGGTGGCTATGGGCGCATGCCCATTTATGCCAACCTGGTAGTATTCGACTGGGAAAAGGAACACGTCCTTAATACCCATTGGAAACCATACTTTTCTGGTTATTTTCGTTATTTGGACGATATTTTTATATTGTGGAAGGGGGACCTTGACCAATTGAACAAGTTTCATCTATATTTGAACTCATGTAGTGACCATTTTAAGTTCACTATGGCTAGACATCAGGAGACAATATCCTATTTAGATGTACAAGTAAGTTTAAAGGAAGGTAAATTTAAGTCCAACATCTTCCGGAAGGAAACTTGTAGCAATTCCTACTTACATTACACGAGTAATCACCCTTGGGCACAAAAAAGGAATATTATTAAGGGTCAATGTATTCGGGTGGCCAGGATGACCTCTGAAAGGGAAGATGTTGAGGAAGAACTAGCCAAAATAGCCCTGTTTTTCAAGGAAAGGGGATACCCGATGGAGATGATAGTAGACATTACTGGATACGTCCACAAACAGTGGGGTATTAAATACAAACTGTTGATTGGGGTAGGTCTTGCCAACCACACGAAAGAGGATGGAGTCAGAAGTGACCAAGAGGAAACAGTCGGTAAATACGGCATGGCATGTGTATTGCAACATAATAACTTTAGCGGAGAAGTTAAGAAAATCATTCACCATAATTGGAATGAACTAAGAGTGGATGACAAGATGTACAAAATTTTGGGAGAAATGCCCCATTTTGTACATAGAAGGGGGAACAACATGAAGGGGTTGTTGGAAAAGAAAGTTGTAAAGTACAATGATACAGCAGTGAGATCAGGTACCACTAGGTGTGGCACCTGCAATCAATGTAGATATATTGTACCAACTAAGGCAGTGGTGCTGTTCAACTACAACAAAACTAGTATACAATATCAGAGAGGGAATTGCAGCACTACCAATTTAGTTTACTTAGCCACCTGTAATGACTGTCCATGTTTTTATGTGGGGATGACCACCCGTTGTCTGAGGAATAGGATTTACGATCACATGTATAGTGTTAAGAAAAAAGACGCTAATAATGCATTATCGAAGCATTTGATGGACAGTGCAACCTGTTCAGGGTTTAAGTTTGGAATATTGGAGGTAGTTAAAACGAACATAAGGGGTGGGGATACAAAACTAAAAGTGAGTGACAAAGAAATCAGGTGGCAAATCAAATTAAATGCATCTGTTTATCCTGGAATAAATGAACAGATATCTATTAAGCCTATTTTAGATGTTATGTGCAAATGACACAAGGTGTTAAAGAAATGTGCTTTTTCCATCTACTTTAGCTACTTAATATGGATATATATATTTTATATAAAAAAAGTTAGTATACTTGATTTATTTATATATACACACAAAGCATTTTTGATGTATAGAAGAGACAGTTATATTTTCATGGGTATGAGCTGTATAACTGTTACTTTTGATATGAATTTTTAACATGAACTACTTATGGATTTTTAAGTTGTAATCATTGGAAGGAACTATTTTAGGCACTAGCACTTTAAATCTATTTATCATTCAATGTAATGGAAGTATGTCAGGTGATGCAAAGGATTGTTTTAAAAGGAGAATGATTAGTTTATGTGATGGTTCTGATGAAGTCATTACTTGATGAAAGCGCTCAACTGATTTTATTGTGTGGAATAAAATACTTTTTTATCGGATTTTTATAGTGCTGGTGCTTTGAGAGAACACTTTGGAACAGCTTGTGGGACTGACTTTGCTTATTTGTTGTTCACTGTTCCAGTTTATTCATAATAATATTAACATGGAACCTAAAGATAAAATAAAGGAGCTTATAACCACAAATATGAATAAAAAGCTTAATAAACAACAGATTAAACTATTGGACAAGAGTATTTCATATACAGAAGTTATTACACAAATAAATAAGCTTAAATCAAACAAAGCACCGGGTAATGATGGTATTATACCAGAGATACATAAAATCCTTTCTAAAAATACATATTCATTAATACATAAGGTTTTTATTTTGGCCCAAACTGAGTTAATAACCCCCCCCCCCATCTTGGCAATATACATTTATTTCGCCAATTTTAAAACCTAATAAAGATCCAACTAGATGTTCTTCATATCGCCCATCTCATTACTTAATGTTGATTATAAAATGTTTATGAATATCTTTGCTGATAGATTGAAGACAATCATTCCGCATTATAGATATAGATCAGACAGGCTTCATTGTAAATAGAAATACTTTTGATAATATAAGAAGAACTTTAACATTAATAGATTTTGCAAATAGGAAAAAGAAAGATTTAACACTTATTAGTCTTGATATAAGTTCAGCATTTGATTCAGTAAGTTGGGACTATCTGTTTACCTTAATGAAGTGCACAAACTTCTCGGATGCATTTGTAAATCTAATTGAACATTTATACAAAGGAACGTTGGCTTATATTAAGGTAGGAACATATGTTTCACAAAAGATACCCATTCTTAAAGGTACAAAACAAGGATGTCCACTTTCTCCACTATTATTCACTTCAGTAATGGAGCCTTGGGCTAATTTGATCAGAAACAGTACTGACATAGAGGGTTTTGAAATAGATGAAAATACAACATCCAAAATTCAACTTTTGCAGATGATGTTCTAATTACATCAGCAGGATCTAATTCTTCTATACAGTCTCTATTTGATAACATGATGAATTTTAAAAGTATTTCTGGTTTAATATTCAGTGAAGAAAAAACTAAAATACTACCTATATATACACGAAAAAATATTCTCATTAGTGATTTTACTAAATATGTACCCAGTTCAGGTCAGATAACTTATTTAGGTATAATACTATCTAAAGATATTAAATCTATTATATATCATAATTATAATACCTATTTTCTTAATATACAAAATCTTTTAATACCTGGAATAATATGTTTTTACTATGGAGGAGAGACTTACAATTATTAAAATGATAATATTCCCGAAGATTTTATACTTAATACAATCAATAATACTTCCACCTACAAAATAATTATCAAGAAACTGAACACACTAATGTTAAATTTCTTATGGGCACCTAATAGACCTAGGATTGCATTAAAAAAACATACTAATAGCTGGTCTCAAGGGGTATTTCTTTTCCAGACTTTAATTTATATACTATCTCTTCTATTGTAAAAGTTATTACTTTATTAATAGATCAGTCATATGTCACAAAATGGAAAGATTATTGGGAGCTAATTAGTATACACTTCATGAAAATCTCCTTAACACATAAAAATATGATTGTAAATAACTCCATGTTATGGTTACTAAAGGAATTTTGTACTTCACCTATTACACCTAAACATATGGTTTGTTACCCATTAAATATTATTATTAGTTATCGTAACTTTATATTCATGCACCCTAAGTATAGGGAATGGAATTTTATTGTATTTCCTATAATGTATACTCAGGGTATGCTTTTGTCATCTACTTCTGAAGGAACTCATTTAGCTATAGATAATGATCTAAAGTACTGGTATCAGTTGATATCTGATAATAAAGTTAAAAATCTAGATTTCTTAAAACAAGAATTTGATCTAAGAGAAACTTGCTGGTTAGAGGTTCAGACCTTTAGACAACATCTCATTAATAAAATAGATTTAATGTCTATAACTGTTAAAGAATCTATTCCAACACTGATTGATTACTTGATATTAAATTTACAACATAAAGTTTCTGATAAAGGTAAACTTTCATACATACATAAAGTTATCAGACAAGAAACTTTTTACAGTGTAGATTCATACTGGAATTATTTCACTTCTATTAATGGGGACCCACCAAATCAACAAGATAAACAATATATATTGGAATCTGCTTATAGAACTACGTCTTCCATTGTCTGGAGACTTTATACATGGAAATTTTGCATAGATCTTTTTATACACCTTTGATGAATAAAATAAATAATAAAGATAATCTATGTAAGAGATGTAATGTAGAAATTAATGCTGACTGGACTCATATGTTTTATGACTGTATAAAATTGAAAGAATACTGGAAGTCAATTAATGAATTTTTGCAGGCTCTTTTTACAGATAATTGCATTATTTCTAAATCTCTTATATTATTCAACACACCTGTACCTCAAAGTGTTAAAAAGGTTAAGCTTCCCTTGTTATGGTCTATTCTAGCAGTGGCTAGGAAAATAATAACTAGAAATTGGATTTCAGATACACCTCCTTCGTTCAATGAATTTAAAAATGTTATGAATATAACACAAATAGGACTAGAACAAATAGAAAAACATCTTATTTTATTGTATGGGATAATTTACAAAATTTGTTAAAAAAAATTTAATTTCAATAGCATGGTATTTTAGTTTAATTGATCTGATTGTAGTGGATGTCTTTGTAAATACTTTAGTTGTTTTGTTGAATATTATAATAATACCTATTTTTAATTACTTGTATAAAATTGTTATGATATTTCTCTTATATGTTAAACAATAAACCTGTTTTGAAAAAAAAACCTGTTCGTACTATGTCCAATATCCTAAATTTAAAACTATGCTGCTCTCCCTTATCTTGAATATGCTTACTTAATGCATTTGTTATAATAGTCTTTTTCATATCGGATTTATGCTCTATAATCCTTTCCTTAAGCTTCCTAGTTGTCTTGCCTACATAGAACGATGAACATAATGTGCAAGTTGCCAACTACACCACTTGCACCATATTACAATTTGTCAATGCCTTCATTGTAAATACCTCTCCCGTAGTGGGGTGTTTAAAATAATCTGTACCTTCATATAGATCATTACAACAGGAACAATTTATGCATATCTTGGCTTTCTCCCACTATTTTAACTATTTCTGGCATGACCATTAAAATAGGCCAATGTCTTTCTATTATTCGACAAACATTATAAGTGTTCAGATTATAAGTAGTGAGATATCTAACCACATTATTATCCCTATTTATATTTTCCTGATTTTTTATGAGTCCCCCTCTTAAAATTGGCCTATATCTATCAGCCCTTTCTTTTAACACCTCTTCATATGCCATATTTATAATTCGTTCAGAGTAACCATTATTCTGAAATTCTTGCTTCATATTGTTTGCTTGTTCTTCAAAATAACTCTCAAATGTATTCAATTTACTTATTCTTATAAATTGCGCTTTTATTATTCCCTTAAAAGTGTGGGGGGCGTGCATACTATTTCTATTTATATATCTTGAGGCATCTACTTCTTTCCTATGTACTGTGGATTCTAGTAGACTCCCATTTTTAAACAAATGCACATCCAAATAATTTGTTAATATTTGATGCCTCCATTTTAAATTTCAGAAAATGTGTTAATGTATTCAGATATTGTAAATATTACTGTAACTCTAATTGAAAACCACCCCACAACAAAAGACAATCATCTACAAACCTCTTATAGAGAAGTATTTTCTCATTTAGTTGAAAATCTTTATTCAATATTACTTCCTTCTCCCATTCATACAAAACTAGGTTTGCATATGTGTTAGCAACTGGGGTACCCATCGCTACCCCAGTTAACTGTAACATCAAATATAAATACATTATGTGTTAAAGTGTACAAATATTTTCTATTTCCCTTCCACACATTTTTATTTCCTCATTCAAAAAATTACGTACCGCTTCCACACCATATGTATTAGGTATAACAGTAAATAATGTTGTTATATCAAGGGTTACCATTATATATTCTTTTGGCTCATAGAGATTACACCAATTACACAGGCTATCTAAAAAATCATTAGTATCCTTGAATACTGTAGAACATTTTTCCATATTATTTCCCCAGTATATTCTGCAAATATTTAGAAATAGGTTCCGTAATCCAACCACCACCTGATACTATGGGTCTCAGTGGTGAATTTTCAAGATCTTTATGGATTTTAGGAATACCATAAATCTGGAGGATCCTAGGATAAGGGAAGGTCAGATAGTTAAATCAGTACTTAAATCATCACTAAGTTGTAGCTCATATATAGCCATATTAACTACTACAATCTGTTGCTGTACCTCCAGAAAAGTTATTTTCTTAAAAACATCCTCTTCAGCAAGAAGTTGCACACACACATGCTGTCTGTCTCTCTGCGTGCACACACATACACATGCTGTCTGTCTCTCTGCGCACACACACACATGCTGTCTGTCTCTCTGCGCGCACACACACACACATGCTGTCTGTCTCTCTCGCGCACACACACGCTGTCTGTCTCTCTGCGCGCACACACACACATGCTGTCTGTCTCTCTGCGCGCACACACACACATGCTGTCTGTCTCTCTGCGCGCACACACACACATGCTGTCTGTCTCTCTGCGCGCACACACACTCATGCTGTCTGTCTCTCTGCGCGCACACACACTCATGCTGTCTGTCTCTCTGCGCGCACACACACTCATGCTGTCTGTCTCTGCGCGCCCACACACTCATGCTGTCTGTCTCTCTGCGCACACACACTCATGCTGTCTGTCTCTCTGCGTGCGCACACACATGCTGTCTGTCTCTCTGCGTGCGCACACACATGCTGTCTGTCTCTCTGCGCGCACACACATGCTGTCCTCTCTGCGCACACGCATGCTATCTCTCTCTCTCTCCGTGCACACGCACTCTATCTCTCTCCGCGCACACACACTCTATATATCTCTCTCTCGCTTTGCGAGCACACACATGCGCTGTCTTTGCGCGCACACACACGCGCTGTCTCTGCGCGCACACATCTCTGTGCACACACGTCTCTGTGCACACATGCTGCTTCTCTGAGCACACGCTGCCTCTCCGCACACACACACTCGCACACATGTTGTTTCTCTACGCACATTGTCTTTCTCTGCGCACACAAGTGGTGTCTCTGCGCACACACGAGCTGTCTCTGTGCACACATGAGCTGTTTCTCTCTGCGCACACCCGCGGTCTCTCTGTATACACACACACACACATGCCGTCTCTGTGCGCACACATGCTGTATCTCTCCTAGCACACACACGCTGTCTCTCTCTGTGAGCACACACATGCGCTCTCTCTCTCTGCACGCACACACACACATGCTGTCTCTCTCTGCGCGCACACACATGCTGTCTCTCTCTGCGCACACACATGCTGTCTCTCTCTCCGCGCACACACACATGTTGTCTTTCTCTCCCTGCGCACACACACATGCTGTCTCTGCGTGCACACACACACTGTCCCTGCGCTAGCACACACATTGTCTCGCTCTGCACGCACACCCGTTCTCGCTCTGCGCGGGCACAAGTGCTCTCTCTGCGCACACACACACACACTCTCTCTGCACATACACACGTTGTCCCACTCTGTGCACACATACACATGCTGTCTCACTCTGTGCACACACCCTGTTTCGCTCTGTGCACACGCTGTGTCTCTCTGCGCATGCACACACTCTCTCTTTCACTCTCTGTGCGTGCACACATGCTTTCTCTTTCTCTGCACACACACACATGCTTTCAGTGCACCCACGCTGTCTGTCTCTGTGCACACACATGCTGTCTCTCTCTGCACACAATCATGCTCTCTCTCTGCACACACACATGCTGTCTCTGTGCACACACGCACACGCTGTCTCTCTCTGCACACACACGCATGCGCTGTCTCTCTCTGTGCACCCATGCACACACACGCATGCGCTGTCTCTCTCTGTGCACCCATGCACACACACATGCTGTCTCTCTGTGCACACACACGCATGCGCTGTCTCTCTGTGCACACACGCATACGCTGTCTCTCTATGCACACACGCATACGCTGTCTCTCTATGCACACACACATGCGCTGTCTCTCTGTGCATGCACATATGCGCTGTCTGCGCACACACTTTCTGTGCATGCACACACACGCTGTCTTTCTGTGCACACACATGCACGCACTGTCTCTGTGCACACAAACACACGCTGTTTCTCTCTGTGTGCCCACACATGCTGTCCCTCTCTCTGTGTGCCCACACACGCTGTCTCTCTCTCTGTCTGTGCACAAACATGCAGTCTCTCTGCGCACACAAACACACATGGATTCTCTCTCTCTCTGTGCACACACCAGATTCTCTCTCTCTACGCGCACACACACGCTGTCTCTCTCTGCGCACACACACGCTGTCTCTCTCTGCACACACACGCTGTTCAGCACTGTCCGCGCACATCGCCTCTCTTCAGCGCACACGCGCTGTCTCTGCACACACACACATGCGCTCTCTCTCTCTGCGCACACACACACATGCGCTCTCTGCACACACACACATGCGCTCTCTCTCTCTGCGCACACACACGCTGTCTCTCTCTCTGCGCACACACATGCTGTCTCTCTCTGCGCACACACATGCTGTCTCTCTCTACACACACGTCTCTCTCTGCGCACACATGCTGTCTCTGCGCACACACACACTGTCCCTGCGCTAGCACACACATTGTCTCGCTCTGCATGCACACCCGTTCTCGCTCTGCGCGGGCACAAGTGCTCTCTCTGCACACACACACACACACTCTCTCTGCACATACACACGCTGTCCCACTCTGTGCACACATACACATGCTGTCTCACTCTGTGCACACACCCTGTTTCGCTCTGTGCACACGCTGTGTCTCTCTGCGCATGCACACACTCTCTCTTTCACTCTCTGTGCGCACACATGCTTTCAGTGCACCCATGCTGTCTGTCTCTGTGCACACACATGCTGTCTCTCTCTGCACACAATCATGCTCTCTCTCTGCACACACACATGCTGTCTTTCTGTGCACACATGCACACGCTGTCTCTCTGCACACACACGCATGCGCTGTCTCTCTCTGTGCACCCATGCACACACACATGCTGTCTCTCTCTGTGCACACACATGCATGCGCTGTCTCTCTCTGTGCACACATGCATGCGCTGTCTCTCTCTGTGCACCCATGCACACGCTGTCTCTCTCTGTGCACCCATGCACACGCTGTCTCTCTCTGTGCACCCATGCACACGCTGTCTCTCTCTGTGCACCCATGCACACTTTGTCTCTCTATGCACACACGCATACACTGTCTCTCTATGCACACACGCATACGCTGTCTCTCTATGCACACACACATGCGCTGTCTCTCTGTGCATGCACATATGCGCTGTATGCGCACACACTTTCTGTGCATGCGCACACACGCTGTCTTTCTGTGCACACACATGCACGCACTCTCTCTGTGCACACAAACACACGCTGTTTCTCTCTGTGTGCCCACACATGCTGTCTCTCTCTGTGTGCACACACACGCTGTCTCTCTCTCTCTGTGCACAAACATGCAGTCTCTGTGCACAAACACACATGGATTCTCTCTCTCTGTGCACACACCAGATTCTTCTCACGCCAAGACACACACGCTGTCTCTCTCTGTCTGTGTGCCCACACATGCTGTCCCTCTCTCTGTGTGCCCACACACGCTGTCTCTCTCTCTGTCTGTGCACAAACATGCAGTCTCCCTGCGCACACAAACACACATGGATTCTCTCTCTCTCTCTGCACACACCAGATTCTCTCTCTGCGCACACACACTGTCTCTCTGCGCACACACGCTGTCTCTCTCTGCACACACACGCTGTTCATGCACACACTGCTCTATCTGGCGAACACGCCTCTAAAGCACACACGCTGTCTCTGCACACACACACATGCTTTCTCTGTACACACGCACATTGTGCGCGCACACACTCTCTCTGCACACACATTACACATGCTGTCTCTCACTCTGCGCACACATGCTGTCTCGCTCTGTGCACACACGCTGTCTCCCTTACTCTCTCTGCGCATGCACACATGCTGTCTCTCTCTGCACACACACTCGCTTTCTCTTTCTCTGCACACACACGCTGTCTCTGCGCGCACACACACTGTCTCTCTCTCTGCGCATGTATCTCTCTGCGCATGCACACGCTGTTTCTCTCTGTCTTTGCACACACACACACACACACACACACATGCTATCTCTCTCTGCGCACACGCTATCTCTGCAAACACATTGTCTCTCTGCACACACATGCTGTCTCTGCATACACATGCTGTCTCTCTGCGCACACACATGCTGTCTCTCTCTGCGCACATGCTGTCTCTCTCTGCGCACATGCTGTCTCACTCTGCGCACATGCTGTCTCTTTGCACACACATGCGCACACGCTGTCTATGTGCATGCGCACACACTGTCTCTGTGCACACGCTGTCTCTGCATGCACACGCTGTCTCTGCACACACACGCTATTTTTGTGCACGCACATGCACGCTGTCTCTACATGCACACACACTGTCTCTGCATGCACACGCAGTCTCTGCACACACACACACACAAACACGCAGTCTCTGCGCAACCCCCAAATGGTTTTTAGACAAACTCTGCAGATTTTCTTAATTTATCCCCCTTTTTTCACAACGCTGTCTCTTCGCTGTCCTTTCACCAAAACCTGTTTGTCATTTAAAAGCAAACCCTGTTTCTGGCCACGGGTTTGACGCCCTTTTTCTCTTTGGAAAAGCTGTCTTTGCCCCTTACACGCATCTCTGCCCGGGGAAGCTGTCTCTCGCCCCATGGTCAAACCCATGAGACACAGCTGTATTCTTTTTTTCACACACGGGTGTTTTCGCCCCCACAGCTGTTTTATTTTCCCACATCTGAACCCGCCTCTTTTTCTTTCAAACATTTTGGAAAAAACCCCGCCTCTTTCCCCCCCACACATTTTTTTCTCTCGCCCCAATGGCTTTTTTAACCCCACATGCTGTTTCCCCCTGCACACACAAGCTTTTTGTCTTGTTAAAAACAGCTGTCTCTCTTTTTCCGCCCTCTCTCTGGGCCACATTTTTCTTTTTCTCTTGCCACACAAGGGCTCTCTGGGCACCACACAAAGTTCTCTCTCTGGGACACACATTTCTCTCTTTTCTCAAAAACATTCCCCTTCCCCTTTTGGGCACACACATGGTTTTTTGCTCTTTTTTTTTCTCTTTTCCACACCATCATTCTAAACCACAAATGTTTTCCCCGGAAGTGGTTTTTTTCGCAACCCCAAAGAAATGTTTTTCTTTGGCCCCGCCCCACACTTTTTGTGCAACACAAACGCTGTTTCTCAGAAAGGTGTTTTTGTTGGGACAACCCACACCACATTCCACACACACCTGGTTTTTTCTCCTTTCTCCCCACCCCTCTTTATTGGGGGGACACAACCCCGTTTTTCCCCGGGGTTTTCTGCCACAAAAACAACACATGTTTTTTCCTTTGGGTTTTAAAACACACACACCCACACCACAAACCCCCCCAAAACCCAAAACACACACACACCCCTTTGTTTTCCTTTTAAATTTTGCTAGACACACACACACACACACACACACACCAAACACACACAACCCCCAAAACATTTTTTTACCGGTGTTTACACACAAACACCAACATGCCTGTTCCTTGTGGTGTTTTAGCACCACCCACAACACCACAAAACACCCCACACCACACACACACACCTTTCACCGTTTCCCCCCTTTTGTGCACACAACCACACACCCACACACACACCACACACACACACACCCACACACACAAAAGTTGTTTTACCACCCCTTCCCCCACACAACCCTTTCCCCCAAAATTTTTCCCCCACAACACAAAACAAAACCTTTTGCACATGGGAAAACACCCCACAAGTTTTTTTTCTTTGGGAAAAATTTTTCTTTAGACACATTTTCTTTCCTACACATATTTACAACACTCTTCTTTGCACCCCCCTTTTTCTAAAACACAAAATTTTTTCTTTCTTGCCAAATTTTTTTTCTTTTTCTGAAAAAATTTTTCTCCGCAAAACTTTTTTTTCTCCTTACACATTTTTTCTTTTAATTTTAACACATTGCTTTCTCTTTAAAACTTTTTCCCCTCCCCACACATTTTTTCTCTCCCCTTCTTTCCCCACCCCGTTCTCTCTTTCACACACATCTTTTTCTCTTGCACACACTTCCCCTTTCTTTTGTGCTACACCCTTTTTTTCTCGGGACACATCTGTCTCTCTTTGCACACACAATTTTCTTCCTTTTCCTCCTTCTCTTACAAAACATTCCCGTCTTTTTCTTTTTCCAAAACATTTTTCTTTTCTCTTCACACACATTCCCTGTCTCTTCTCTGTGCACACTTGCCCTGTTTGCCCCACTGTTTTCTTTTGCACACACCTTTTCCTCTCTCTTTACACACCCCTTTTTTTGTGCAAAATTTGTTTTCTCTCTTCACACATTTTGTCTTTTTGCACACACATCTCCCCTTCCCCTTTGCACACACCTGTCTCTTTTTTAAAACATTGCTTTTCTCCTCAACCCCATTTGTTTTCTGTGCACATGGGGTTTTCTCCCCCTTTTTCTCTTTTGCCCCACATTGCTGTCTTTTCTGTGTGCCCCTTACATTTTTCCCCTTTACAATTTTTTTTCTTGCACACATCTGTCTCCCTTTTCCCCATCGTGTTTTCTCTTTTGCACAACCTGCTTTCTCTTAACCTTCCCGTTTTCTCTCTGTGTGCACACACCCGCCCCTTTGTCACACATCCATTTTCTTTCTGTGTGCCCCATTTTGCTGTTTTCTCCCGTGTGCCCCCTGTTTTCTCGGGGCAATTCTCTTTCCCCTTGTTTCACCACATTTCTGTCTTTCTCTCTGTTCCACACGCTGTCTTTTCTGTGTGCCCCACATTCGCTGTCTCTCTTGTGCCCCACATCCCGTCTTCTCCTGCACACCTGTCTCTTTGCACAATTTGTCCTCTCTTGTGCAAAACCCCTGTTTTCTCTCTCTGTCCCCACATTCGCTGTCCTCCTCTTTTTTTGTGCACCATTGCTTCTCTCTTGTGCACAACCTTTTTGTCCTCCTTTCTTTCCCCTTTTGCACACATTGCTTCTCTTTTTGTGCCCCACTCGCTGTCTCTCTCTTCACACTTCGCTGTCTCTCTCTGTGCACATTGCTTTCCTCTTCCCCACCCTGTCTCTTGCCCCACATTTGCTGTCCTCTCCCTTCCTTTTTGCCCCCACCCGGGTTTTCGGGCCCCACATCTGTCTCTTGCCCCAACCCCCTCCCCGGCACAAGCTGTCTCCCTCCCTTCCCACACAAACTGTCTCCCTAAAACACCGCCTCTTCCCCCCACACAACCCCCTGTCCCTCTCCGCCCCCCCACACATCTGTTTTCTCTCTGCCCCCCCCACCCTTTCCTGTTCCTCTTTGCGCACACAAAACGCTTTTCTCTTTTTGCACACCTTTCCTTCCCACACATTCTCAACCGTTTCTCCTTTTTTCCCCAAAACCTTTTGCTTCTTTGCCCCCACCCACCTGCCTCTTGGGAACCAACACCACCCACCACCCCACCTTTTCCTCTCTTCCCCACACCACCCACACCCCTGGGGACCCCACAACACCACCCATCGCTTCTACACAATTTCTGGCACGACACGCCTTGTCCCCCTTCACCCCACCCCCCTTTGGGACACCCTTTCCCACACCTTTTCTCCCAAAATTTCCCTGTTCCCTGTGTTTTCTCTTACCCACTTTCGACCCACTTTTTGAACATTTTAACCCTTTTCCCCACAAACCGCTTTTCTCATTCCCGGCACCCTTCCCCCCCAATTCAACCCCCACTTTTATGCACCCCAAAACAAAACACGCTTTTTCTTGGCAATCGTTTTCCCCCCTTTTTCCCCCTGCACACACATTGCCTCGCACACACGCTGTCCCCCAAAAGCTGTCTTTCCTGCGCACACCGGTTTTTGCCACACGCTGTCTCTCCACCTGTCTCTGTTGCACAATGTCTCTGCCAAACCTGTTTTTCTGGGTTTCACACACTTCTCTTCCCCCGTTTCCCCGGGCACAAAACGCTGTCCTTCTCTGGCACAGCCGGGCTCTCTGGCCCCCACAATGTTTTCTCTGCACATGCTTCTCCGTTGGCCCCAGCCCCTTTGCAAACACACGCTTTCTTCTCGCCCCAACCTTTCTCTGCCCACACCAGGCCTCTCACAACACATGCCCCCCCTTGCACACACTTTTCTCACCACACACACGCTTTTTCCTTTCCGCAAACACCTTTTCTTTTTTTGCACACACAGTTTTCTCTAAAAAAATTTCTCTTGTGCCCCCGTCTCTGCCACACACCTGTCTTTTCTCTGGGGGCACACCCCCTTCTCCTTCACACCATTTTTTTTCTGGGCACACCCGCCGCCCTTATTTTCTTGGCCAAAAATTGTCTCTGGCACACAAGGGTGTCTTCTTTCACACACGCCCTTTTCTCCCCCCTTTCTCTTTCCCCTTCCTGGGGACGCTGTCTTCTCTGGCACACCTTCCTGCCCACCTCACCCCGGCCCAAGCCTTTCCCCCATTCTCTTTTGACATCCCCACGCCTCTCTTCACACCTGTCTCTTTCCAACCCCACACACTGTCTACTTTTTTCCCCCACACCTTCCCCCTCACACACACCCGCCCCACCGCCCTGCCCCTTTCCCCGCTGTCTCTCTTTCACACCCCTGTCTCGCTCACACACCCTTTTTTTGCACAATTTTTTCTGCACCAAAACATGCTCTCTCATATGGGCCTTTCTGCCCCCCACAGGTTTTCTCTAACCCCACACCCTGTCTCTGGGGACACACCTGTCTTTCCCGGTTACACCTTTCTCTCTGGGACTGTTTCTCTGTGGGCCCCAGGGCTTTTCTCAAACATGGTTTTCCCCCTTCTCTGCCCACCCTGTCTCTGTCACACATCTGTCCCTTTTCATCACACACCCCCCACACACACACACTTCCCTTTTTCTTTCTCTGCGCCCCAATCTCCCTTAAAACGCCCGTCTTTTGCCCCAAACCCCGCTGTCCCCCCTGGCCCTGCACACAGCTGTCTCTCTTGGCACAGCTGTTTTCTTCCAAAACACGCCTTTTCTGCACACCACATTGTGTCTCCATTAAAACCCCTGTCTTTTTGCCAAATGCTTCTCTTCCAACACATGTTTTTCTGCACACACACACCCCCTTTTTTTCCCCACACGCCCGTCTCCCGGGACAACTTTCTCTCTCCCCATTACACAACCCCGTCTCTCTCTCTTCCCCAAAACACACCTTTTTCTCTGGGCCCAGCTTTTTCCCCACACACCCCCACACACCCCACTTTCCCCCTGTCTTTTTTTGCAAACTTTCCCTGTGGAAAAACAGCTTTTCTCCCAACACGCTTCTGTGCCACACCTCTTCGCCACACATGCTGTCTCCTGTTTACACACAAGCTTTCTCTTCCCCTTCCCTCCGCTTTTCTCTCGCAACGCCCGTCTCTCCCGCCGCGCAACCGTCTCTCTTAAAACATGCTTTCTGCCACACCCACGCTGCCCTTTTTTTGGGACCATCTTTCCCCACACCCTTCGAGCACAAAATGTCTCTCCCCCCTTTTGGGACACACTGCTTTTCCCCAAAAGTTTCTTTGCACAAGTTTTCTTGTGCACACACCCTTTTGCACGGCAATGTTTTCTTCCCGGGGCAAAATGCTTTCTCTAACGCTCCCTGTCTTTTTCTCTGTCCACACATCTTCCCACACATTTTTCACCCCCTGTTTTGTCCAAAACACGGTCTTTTTTGCCCCCCTGTCTCCTTGCAACCGGGTGTTTCTCTGCGCCGACACCTTTTCTCCTACAAAAGCTGTTTTGCAAAACACCTTTTTCTGGGAAAACCTTTTCTCTTGCACGACAGCTGCCCCTTTTTGCACACGCTTTTCTTCAACCACACTGTCTCTGCCAAAACATGTTCCCGGTGTGCCCTCTGTTTTTACACACCTTCTCTTGCCCCATGTTCTCTTTTTGCACACCCCCCTGTCTCTCTGGTGCACACATGTTTCTCTTTCAAACACATGGCCCGTCTTTTCTTCCCAACACACACTCCCCCCTCTTTCCCACACACGCTTTTTTGAAAACACCCCCACACGCTGTCTTTCTTCAACACACAGCGCTTTTTGCACACACCTTCTCCTTACACATTTTATCGCCCCCCCCCGTCTCTCCCACACGCTGTTTTGGGGCCCCCACATGTCTCTGCCACAGCTTCTCTGCACACAACCCGTCTCCTGCCACACACGCTGTCCCCAAATACATGTTTTCCGGGACAACAAAGCTGTTTCGCACAAAACACACGGTCCCACATACACACCGTCTTTTTGGCGTACACACCCTCTTTTAACTTTTCTGGCAAAACACATTTGTTTGGCCCCACACTGTTCTTTTGTGGCCCCAAAAATTTTTTCGCCCAAAACACAGCTCTTTCTTCCCCACACACAAGGGGCCCCTCTCTTTTTCGACACCCTTTCGGCACACACCCCCTCTTTGCCCCACGCTGTCTCTGGGCCCCATTTTCTCTGGGGACACAGCGTTTTTCTCAACACACGCTGGTCTCTTTCCCCCACACTGGTTTTCCTTTTGGGACACACCCACACACATACCCCGTCTCTTCCCCACCTGTCTTCTCCTTCCCTGCCACAGCTGTTTCTCTCTTGCACAACTGTCTTCCGCACACACTGTTTCTTTCACACAAATTCCCCTTTCTGTTTCTGCCAGGGACACACACCCCCACACACACCCCACACAACACATTCCCGTTTTCTTAAAAACACAAAAAATGCTGTTTCGCGCACACACACCCCTTTTCTCCCCGCGCCCCTTTTGGCCTTTTTTCTGCACACACATCTCCCACACACAACACACGCTGGGCCCCTTTCCCTTTCACACATGGTTTTCCCGCCATAAAACCCGTTCTTTCCCCCACACACAACCCGTTTCTGTGCCACACCTGTTCTCTTAAAAAAAACACCCCGCTCGTGCGACGCTGTCTCCCCTTTTGGGACACACGCTGTTTCTCTGCAACACTCCTGTCCCCCTTTGGCCCCACACTGTCTCTTTTCACACACCCTTCTTTGGTGCACACAACCTGGGTGTCTCTGCCCCACCTGTCTCTCTCTGTGCAAAACACGCTTTTTCTTGTGCACAACCTTTTCTCTGCAAAAACATGCTGTTTTGTGCACAAGCTGTCTTTTCTGGGTGTCTCCCCACCTTCCCCACACCCCCCACACACACACACCACCACAAAATTCCCGTTTCACACACCCACACACACTGCTTTGTGCGTCTGCCCTTGTGCCCCCTTTTTCTGTTTCCCCAAAAGCTTCTCTTTTACACCGCCTGCCACACGCTTGGCCCCCTTCACAAAGCTGTTCTTTTACACACACACACACACACACTGTCTTTTTGTGCCCCACACCGTCTCTTTTTCATCACACACACTGTCTCTGGCCACAGTTTTCTCCTTTTGGGACACAGTGTTTTCTTCCCGACACATGCTCTTTCTCCCACACACATGCCCCCTCTGCCCCCACACACTGGTTTTTTGCACACACACCCTCTTTTTTCGGCACACCGTTCCCTTCTCTGCATTACACACACATGCCCCTCTCTCTGGGCCCCAAAACGCTTCTCTTTTCCTGCACACACCCCCCACACAACCCCCACACCACCACCCCTTGTTCTTTCCCCCCCCCCACCACGCTTCTGGGGACACATGCTGTCTTTTCTCGCACAACCCGTTTTCGCACAAATTTTCTGTTTTGGGGACACACACACCCCCTTTTCTGCGCCTTTACACGGTTTTCCCCACACTCTGTCTCTTTTCCTCTTTCCCCCACACCTTTTCCTTTTTCCCCCAAAAGCTGTTCCTCTCTCTCTGCACACACCCACACACACACACACCCCAACACACACATGCTGTCTCTTTTTCCCCCACACGTTTCTTTTCCCCACATACCCCGACAGCTGTCTCTCCCCACACACACACACCCCTCGCTCTCACACACCCCCCCACACATTCCCCTCTTACACACCCGCAAATGCTTTTTCTGCCCCACACCCGTTCCCCTCTCACACACACACACCTTTTCCTCTCTCCCACACACACAAAGTTTCTCTTGCCCACACACACACACACACACACACCAAACACACACACCAAATTTTTTCTCCTTAACACACACCCCCCACACACACACACACACCCCACACACACACACATTTCTTTTCTCTTTGCCAACATCTGTTTTCCCCAAAAAAGTTTTCTTCTCTGCCACACACAACACATTGTCTTTTTCTGCCGCTTCCCCACACCAGTTTTTCCCACCCCACACACACCCCTTTTTTCCTCTTGCCCAAACACACACTTTTTTCCCTTTTCACCCACAAGCGCTTTCTCCACGGGATCTTTTCCCTGCACAAAACACACAAACCCCCACACACACCCACCCCACACACATGCTGTCTCTTTTTTGCACCAAAACACATTTTTTCTTCCACCAAAAGCTGTTTTCCCCGCACACACACACAAAAACCACTTCTCAACACATCCCCTTTTCTAAAACAACAGGTTTTTCTCTGTGCACACACACGTCTCTTTACAAACCCCTTTTCTCTTCACACACACACCCCCCAAACAACGCTGTCTCTCTCTCTTCCACACACACCCACACACATCTTAATCTCTGCCTCACCCCCCCCACCACACACCACCCAAAACCTGGGCTTTCTCTCTTTTTCAACCACTTTCTTTTTTCTTCCCTTTTCCCCTTTTCCAACCCCCCACCACACACACACCGCAGTCTTTTTCCCTTTCATACACACACCTCCCGTTTTTTATCGGGCGCAAATGTCTCTTTTTCTGCCACCAAAGCACTTGGCGTTTTTTTGCCCCTTTTTCTGTTTTTTTTCTCTGCACCCAACTGCTTTTTCTTTTAACCCCACCCCTCTCTCTTTGCAGGCCCCTCTCTTTTTTCCCCCCACACCTGTCTTCTGCAGCTACTTTTTTCTGCCGCCACACCAATTTAAATTTTCCACGGAAACTCTTCTCCCCTTTTTAACCCACCATGCTCTTCATTCAAGACACCTTTCTTCCATTGTATGTTTCCCCCTCCCGTACCACACACACAAACACACCCCCCCTCTACACACACCCCCTTACTGCACAAAGCCTTTTTTCTCCTCTTTCCCCAACCCCTGTCTTGCACCCACTCTGTTTCTCCTTTGCGCACACCCACTCTCCTTTCCAAACACAAAACTTTTGGGTTTTTTTTTTTAACAAACATTTTAAAATTTTTAATTTGGGCTTTTCAAAATTTTTTCTTGTTCTTTGTTTTATTCCCCAAAAAACTTTTTTTTCTAAATTTTTGGTATTTTATCTTTTAAAATATCTTCACCATTTGGGCAAAATTTTTTTTTTTTCCCTGTACCCCCTGGAATACAAAACCTTTTTAATTTTAAAATTGTTTCCTCCCTTTAAAAAAAAACACCAATTAAAAATGGTTTTTGGAACACCTATTTAAATTTGGGGTCTTATACTTTCATGGGGGGTTGCTTGGCCCTGGGGCCCACCCTGAAAATTTTCCCAAAAAAAACCCCGTCGCCCTTCACCTTTTTCGTTTTGGGGGGGTTAATTTTCCCCGGGGAAAAATTGTTGGTTTTCCCATCCAACCCCTCTGGGTTTTCTTTGTCTCCGCACCCTTTTTTTCATGTCGGTATTTTTAGGGCCCCGCTTGTCCTTTTAGCACCCCCCCTTTTTCACTCTGTTGGGGGGGGTCCATTTTTCCCTTTACAAACCAATTTATTCTAAACTGTTGCCGGGAAATATTTTAGTTGAGCCCCCCCTTAGGCAGTTTTGGACCTAATTTTTTTTCTGTATTTCCTTGGGCCTTTTCCCCCTTTTCATGTTTAAACAACCAAACAACCAAAAACCCCCAATTAGGGGGGAAGTACAAAATTGTTTCCTCCCTTTTTTTCCCGGTTTTCAATCCTTTACCCGGAAAGCCCCGTTGCTTTTTTTACCCCTTTCCCCCATGATTCCGTAATTTTTTTTTTTTTTTTTTTTTTTTTTTTTTTTTTTTTTTTTTTTTTTTTTTTTTTTTTTTTTTTTTTTTTTTTTTTTTTTTTTTTTTTTTTTTTTTTTTTTTTTTTTTTAAAAAAAAAAAAAAAAAAAAAAAAAAAAAAAAAAAAAAAAAAAAAAAAAAAAAAAAAAAAAAAAAAAAAAAAAAAAAAAAAAAAAAAAAAAAAAAAAAAAAAATTTTTGGTTTTTAGTCCTTTTTAGGTTAAATTTACCAAACCACGGGTTTTGTTGGGGCTTTGGGGAAAAGGGGGTTGTTTTTAAAATTTAAAAAGGGGGGTACAAAATTTTTTTGCCCATTTAAACCCGGTTTTTAAGGCCCCAATTTAAACTTTGGCCCCCCCATGACTTCTCACTGTATACAATAAACACAGTAATTACATTTATAGGTTCTTTGTTTATTATATCTAAGTACATTATTGATTCTTATTTGTCTTTATAACAAAGTTTGTTCTTCAAGTTACTTGATCGTTTATATCCAAAATTAAGTTCTTTATCTACTAAATTTGCTGGATATATGTATATACTGATTTAAAAAGTATCATACACCCAGTATGTGGTCATACATTTACATTATATACATGTGGGACATGGAATACTAAAAACCTTATTTATATGGTTAAATGTGATGTATGTGAACCATACTATATAGGGAAAACTAATCACCAAGTTGAAAGAATGGTTATGAGATCACCTATATTCAGTTATCGTAGGAGATCATCTATATTCAGTTATCATAGGAGGTTACTAGACTAATGGCCCTGGGGCCCTTACAAGCCTAGCCAAAAGTTTATCCCCAAAAAAGAAACCTCAGTCAGCACCTATCACGCTTGTCAGTGAGGGACAAAAGTGGAATCCCTGGGACAAATTTGTGGTTTCCCATCCACTCATCTAGGTTTTACTTGGTGTCTCTCCAGCAGGGTTTGTTCATGTCGCATATTAAATTTAGGCCTATCGAGCGGGTAATGTGCAAGGAGTTAGACTTACAAATATGGAGCATCTCTAGTAGGGCAGGGTCCGATATTGCCTTGTAGGCGAGAGACAGATCACTTCTGAGTAATCTGTATGATACCGAGTAAAGTGATAGTGAGTTGAGCCCGTCCGCTTAGGACAGTTGTTGGAGGCCATAGATTTTCTTTGTGCTGTATTTCTGTGGCCTTTCCTGTTGGTGCAGGTGTTTGGAGAGGTACATACCAAACTGGGAGTTGTACTCAATTATGGGTCTAATGAGGGAGGAGTACAGAGAGGTAGTAACCTCCTGTTTTCTGGATGCAATCCCTTTACTTATGAGATGACCCAAGTTAAAGACTTTTCTGACCACTGCCGCCACATGATGGTCGAATGTGAAATTTTTGTCAGTCTGAGTACCCAGGTCTCTCACCACGGGTTGTGTGCTGAGGGAGTTGTCATTTATGATACATTTTTTTGCATTTAACGTAAGGCCATGACTTTGGCACCAGTTATTTGTAGCTGTGAGACCCTCTTGCAGTATGTTATCATTTGGGGAGTCGGTGACAGCACCCAACTTACAGTCCTCCACAAACTTGGTCAGCCACAGACCCTTTGACTTTGCTTGGACCTCTGGAAATTATCTGCCAAACAGTAGAGTCCCAGGACAGAGCCTGGGGGAATACCACTAGTGACAGGTCTGCTGTCGGAGGTGGTGGCACCTATTTTGACATTGTGGGTCCTATCTGTGAGCCACTTGGCCACTTATCTGACAAGATAGGGATTAACACCAAGTTGTTTTAGCTTTTTGATGATGCCCAAGTGGGGGATTGTGTCAAAGGCCTTGGCCAGGTCAAGGTAAGCTGTATGTACTGACTTTTAATAGGAAAATAAAAAGTAATGCATTGTGTAAATATATAAGTGAGACAAACACTGCACACCAATTTAAATTTATGGGTTTACAAGTTATTTATGAACAAATTAGTGGAGAAGGTATAATTTAATGCAACAGAGAAGGAAGAAACTAAGTGGATCACTAGATTCAGTGCACACTTATCTCCAGGCTTAAATGGAACAGTTAGCATTGAACCAATATTAAAAGAATAACAAAATATGGTGAACTGGGGATGTCACTTTAAATTTTAGCATTGAAAATGGGCCACATGATTTTACTTTTATATATATAAATGATGAATTTGATCATGGCTGGGGTGCCTTCTGTGCGGAGTCTGCATGTCCTCCCTGTGGTCGCGTGGGTTTCCTCCCACATCCCAAAGACATACTGTAGGTGGATTGGACACTCTAAATTGGCCCTAGGTATGAGTGCGTGCGTGTGTGGGCTGATAACTTGAGACCGTAAAATTCCACTGCCAGTCATAAGCGGACAGGTGATCCGCTGTGGCAACACCTAACTGGGAAAAGCGAAAAGAAGTAAAAGATATATAAATGATGAATGTGTTTTAATTGTATTTAAGTTTGAAAAAGCTGTTTGTGAAAGTGTTATACTTGCATAACAAGGACTTTTTAACTTTGACAGTTTTGGTTCTGTTGAAACGTTTTACTTGACTCTTGCACACACACTGTCTCGCTCTCTAGCACACACTCTTGTGCAGTCTAGCTCTCATTCATTCTCTTTCAAAATCACGTTGCTCCATCACACACACTCTGTCTCTCTCATGCACTCGCTCTCACACACTCACTCATTCTCTCACAAGCTCATGCACTCTCTCTGTCTCACACACACACTGCTTGTCCACTCTTGCACTTTCTCATGCACTCTGTTATGATGCATTCGCTCAAGCATGCTCTCTCTCTCTTATGCACTCACACACACACTGTCACACACTTGCAGTCCCTCATTCTCATACTCTGACCTTCTTGCACTCTCTTGCTATCACTTTTTCACACTCTCACTTGCTCTCATGCACCCACTTGTGTCCTGCCGATGTCTCATGCACCTGCTCGCAAACTCCCGCATACTCGATTGCGCACTCTGTCTCTTGCACACTCACTCTTTTCCACTGTTACACACATGCACTTGTGCACTCTTTCTTGCATGCAGTCACACTACCGCACTCTCTCTGTCTTGTACACACACACACACACACACACACACACACACACACACACACACACACACACACACTCTGTCTCTCTTGCATACTTTCTCACTTGCACTCTGACTCGCTCTCTCTCTCAAACACTTGCACATTCTCACACACTGTCTTTCTCATGCACTCACAGTACTGCACTCTCACTCATGCACCCAGTCACTCTCATTCAATTTCTTTTGCACTCTTGCACTCATACAGACCAGACTCTCTGTCATTCAGTCATGCACTCTCTCTTTTGCACACTGTCGCACTCTTGCACTTTCTGTCTTATGTACTCACTCATGTACTCTCTGTGCCTCACACACTGTCTTGTTTGCTCTCATGCACTGTCTCAACTCTCTTGCTCAGTCTCAAGCAATGTCTCATGCACTCTCTCATGAGCTCACACAATCTGTCTGTCTGTCTCTCTCTTATACACTCGCACAGTCTCTCTGTCTTAGGTACTCACTCCCACAGTCTTTTAGGCACTCACACTATCTTGCTCTCTTGCACAGTCGCACTCTCTAGCTGTCACTGTTGCACTCACTACTGTCTCTCCCATGCACTCTCTCGCTCTCACACACACTCCCTTGCATGCTGTCTTGCTCTACCACTCACTCCCTCATGCACTCTGTCTTGCTCTTACGTACTCCTTGCACGCTCTCTCGCTTGCAGTCATGCACATTCTCTTGCTCTCCTGCACATTCATGCAACTGCCCATGCACTTTCATGCACTCACTCTTACACTATGTCTCATGCACTGTCGCACTATTGCACTCTCTGTCTCGTGCACTGTGGCTTTCTCAAGCACTCTCTGTCACTTATGTGCTTGCTTTCTCTTTAGCGTACTCTTTTGCTCTCTCTCTCTCACACACACACTGTTTTGCTCTCTCATGCACACATTCTCTTTCAGTAGTGCTCTGTTTCACGCAGTCTTGTGTGTCTCACACACTCATTGTCTGTTTCACATACTCTTTCATTTGCTCTTTCATACTCCCTGTTAACTCTTCCTTTCAGTCTCTCTCTCTCCCTCACACACACACACACACTCTCTCTCTCTCTCTCTCTCCCCCCCTCGCACTCTGTGTGTGTGTGTCTCTCTCCCCCTCATACTCTGTCTCTCTCTCTCACACTCTTACTGTCACTTTGTTTCTTTAACTCTCTCTGTCACACTCTGTCTCTTATCACTGATCATTCCCTTTTTTGTTAAAATCTTAGAGTATGGAAGGAGATGGAATATGGGGATTCTATAAGAGTGTTAAGCAGCAGTGTATTAATAAGGTCAGCTTTGAATCACCATACACCAGCAGTCTTATAAAGTTAATAATATACTTATGGTTCAGTTATAAGACTGCCATTACCATTGAAGTGCAACTCCTAAATAGATTTCTATAGATAAACTAGTTTGATGGAATTTTCCTCTGGGTGCAGTGTTCAACTCACCTCTGTCTCTATTCCTCCTTGTCAGCATAGCACAGAAAATCAATCCCTTTTGTGAGTATCAGCTGTACTTTACACCTTTTTTAGTTCATTTCTTTGTTTTTTTTTTCTTTTAGCCGTATTATAGGTTCATAGGTGTGTACTAGGTTAATGGTCCTGGAACTTTTACAAGCCTAGCCAGTATAACTGCTCTATCATCATGCCACTCGATGTTGGTTCCCAGTGCCTCTATCAAGTAGAGCCAGTGGCATGATCCCTGGGGTGAACTTTCTATTACCCATCCACTCATCACGATTTCTCCTGATGAGGGACAGTGAGATGCTGTGCTTGACATGTATGGGAAGTCTATTCCAGAGCATGGGCAGCCTCTGGGTGAGGAACCTGTCCCTCCAGCATGTTCTGTTAATTGTGGTAATGAGGTTGAGGTCTCTGGAGCATGATTTGGATTTCTTTAGATGTAGCATTTCTAACAGAGCTGGGTCAGACATGACTTTGTAAGTCAAGTAGAGATCGCCTCTAACTAGGTGATATAAGACAGAGAATAGCTGGAGTCTTTTGAGTCTATCCATGTAGGACATGTGTTTTAATGCCTAGGATCCTCTTCATGAGGTACTTCTGTGGCCTGTCCAGCTGTTACAGGTGTCTAGTGAGGTACATGTCAAATGGGGCATTGTACTCGATGATTGGTCTAATGAGGGAAGAGTAGAGAGAGATGATGACCTGTTTCTTCCTGGATGCAAAACCCTTGGTAATTAGATGTGCCACAGAGAAGGACTTTCTGACCACAGTGGCAGTGTGGTGGTTGAAGGAGAGGTTGCTGTCAATCTGCATCCCCAGATCTCTTTTATAATGCCTTCAGTGTTCAGTGGGATCCCATCGATGTGGTAATTAGTGGGAACTGAGTTTTTACCAAAGGGGATGATGACACGTTTTGTGGCGTTAAGCTTAAGGCCATAGTTTTGACACCAGTCATTGGTCTCAATGAGGTATTTCTATAGAATGTTTGCATCACTTGGGGAGTTAATAATGGCTCCCAGCTTGCAGTCGTCTGCGAACTTGGTCCACCAGAGTCCCTTTGTGTTGACCTGGACTTCTGAGAAGTAGATGCTGAACAGGAGAGGACCTACGACCAATCCCTGTGGGACTCCACTTGTGACTGGTCGACAGTCTGACTTGGAGTCTGCTACTTTCACACTGTGTGTTCTCTCTGTGAGCCAGTTTGCAACCCACCTAGTGATGTATGGGTTGATGCCTAGTTTGGTGAGTTTATCAATAATTCCTGAGTGAGGAATGATATCAAAGGCTTCGGCCAGATTGAGGTAGGCTGTATGCACTGCTTTACCTTCATCTACAGCCCTGGTGACTGACTCAAAGAAGTCATCCAGGTTGAGCAGGCATAATCTCCTTTTCACAAAGCCAAATTGTGTGGGGTCTAGAGTTTGGAGATTTCCTATATCTTTGTTAATCAGGTCCATGACGATGCACTCCATAGCTTTACATATCAGACTCGGGCTAATGGGATGATAATTCCCAGAGTCTGTAGTCGCTCCCCCTTTATGAAGAGGGATAACTGTAGCAGTGTGACATTTGGTAGGGACAAAGCCTGAGGTGAGGCTGTGACTGAACAGGGGGCACAGATGTGGTGCCAGTTCACCTTGTAGTTCATGTAGAACACAGCCAGGGATATTATTGGATCCCATGGAAGCTGTATTCTTGGCCTTGGACAATGCAGCTTTAACCTGTGCTGCAGTAATGCTGGGTGCTTGACATTCTTCTGGTATGTGATTGGTCCTGGGGGGGGGGGGGTGGCACTGAATCTGTCAGCCAGTATGTTGGCAATATCTTTTGGCTCAGTATAGGAGGTACCATTGTGCAGTAACTCAGAGCAAATCTAGGTATTGCCATGGAGATTCTTGATATAACTATAGAAGGCTGTGTGATTGTTTTTAGTGTCTGCTGCAATTCTGACTTCATAGCTGGCTTTGGAGGATTTGATGAGAGAATCTCAACTTTTTGTTGAGGCTAATAAGATAGTTTTTCCAGTCTTGGGACTTCACCTTTTTCGCAACAGTTTCTTCCTTTTGTTGTAGAGTTTGATGGCAGGTGACCACCAGATTGGCTTCCTTTTTTTGGAGGAGAACATCTTAGTTGTGTTGGGTATGGCTAGTTTCATGCATTTATGTACATGTTCGTACAGTGCATTGGTGTGTGATTTGGTAGTCATGCAGCTATTTTCCATTTGCATGGGTGCCGTGAAGTTAGCCACCTCTGTTTTTTAGGAGCCCAAAGTCAGCTTGGAGAAGTTTTTCAAGGTGGTTACCTTTGCAGGGGGTGTGGGTGAGATGTGGATTTCCATGGTGATTAGTTTATGGTCGGATCTGACCAGGGAGGGATTGACTACTGGTGTATAGCAATGGTTGCCCGTGTTAGTGATAACCAGTTCAAGGATGTTGCTTCCTCTAGTGGGTGTCAGAATGAGCTGGTCCAGGGCATTGTAATTGATGAATTCCAGGAAGCATCGGGCCATTGTATTGGTGCTCGAGTAGTTTTCCCAGTTGATGGAGGGCTAGTTGAAGTCTCCTAGTATGAGAGTGCTGGGTTGGACCTTTATAGTTTCCAGGGTGCTTAGGAACATGGAGTGAGAGTCTAGGGACATGGTTGGCTATGACCTGGATCGCCATCTTACCCAATGTTAGTTGTACCTGAAGTATCTCAGATGCATTATGCTGGGCTACTAGTCTGGAGGTGTGCATATCCTTTATGAATATGGAGATACCACTGCCTTTGGAGCTTCGGTCCATGTTTCGGGGCTGAAAGGTGTGGAATGAGTTATAGCCTGGTTGTGCAGGGGTGCTTTCTGCCACTTTAAACCAGGTCTCCGTTACAAATGTCGATGTTCTCCATTTTGAGGAGTGCTTTGAGTGAGTGCATCTTGAGATTTAGACTACTAGCAATGAGCAGCATGACCCTCAGATTGCATTTATTTATAGCTGTTATGGTGGTAATTTGGTCTTTGGAACACTGCTTAAAAAAGGCACTATAGGGGTGGCAAGAGCCTTAGCCAGTACCCGGAAACCCAGGGCTGACAGATGCAGGCCATCTCTGGCAAAGCATCGAGGTCTGTCAATCATGTCTTCCGAAGCAGACAGATACTGGATCCTAAGTCCAGACTTCTTGAGTGATGCTTCAGTTACCTAAGCATGTCTGTTAGCTATTTAGCTAGGAATAATAATAAGTGCTTGTTACTGGCTCAGCATTCATACCTCAATTAAGCCTCAGCAGGTAGATTTGGTTACATGAACAAGTGATAAATGGACATAGCCTCACAGCAGAACACAGTTTACCAGGAACTATGTATAAAATAGTACTAAAGTAAGAGCAACCCCTACAGCAGCCATGCAAATGCAGTAATGCACTCACATGACATGTCGCACACCCCCACACACATAAATAAATAAACATTTTCTGAATCAGTTTTTGCTTTTCTGACAGCCCTGGGTAGTTTTCTCTCTCTACTGCTAGTGCAACACAGTAAAGGTAAGCTCTTTAAAGACCTGGTACCTTGTTTTTCTGCTGCCATTCTCTACTAATTTTTTCCACCAACTTCATTCTTCTTTGATGTTACAGACTTTGTGATATGATTCAAGGGATAAGCTCACCAAAGAGAAATAGTTTGCTTCAAGTGGATTGTGGTTCATCTCTTTTACTTCTCTCTAAACTTTACAGTGCATTTCACTAACATGATTTATTTCACTCCTTAATACTTTCCTATCTTTTCCTACCAGCTTAGTTCTTTTTCTTGTATGTCTAATTCACATGTATTTAAAAGCTAGCTTAAGAGTCCACAGAAATGCAATCCACTCAGTCTTGACTCCCCACCCCTTCTGTTATCCATTGTCGCTGGTTCACTGATCTATCTTCTTCATTATAGTGGCCTCTTAAAGTCACACACCTACAGTTACAAAAGGCTGCATATATTTCATCACCAACATTTTACTTATCAACCGTCAAACTGACTGAAGTATTCCCTGACCTTTTCCCGAATACCCAGTCATTACCGCATCAGTCTAACTTCCAAAAAAGTCTCAGAATTCTTTACCATAGATTAACTCATCCTGCAAAGCTTGCTTAAACAAAATCAATTCATTAGAAACTTGAATACAGTATAAAGCTGACATACACACAGTGGTGTAAACATAGCTAAAAGGTGATATTATCTTATCCCCTTCCCTAAATACTACTTTTCTTCCCATAAGGAAGGGTCTAGGGAACTACTAAAGGGGCGGTGAATACCGCACAACATGGCTGGGCTAATATATGCCTTCGGGCAGATAGCCCAGTACCAACCTATGAACCTGTAAGAGTAGTCCATTTTCCATCAGAAAAGGAGGAGGAAGAGCCATGCTTCTTATTGAGAAATAAGATGTTATCTTACCTCCTTCCCTAAATACTACCTGTGATAGTTATAGGAGTAATCCTCCTGCCTTCAGAAAAGGGAAGAGGAGGAGCTTCTTATTAAGAAATAACAATGCCCATCCTATTGGTTCTTTCACTACCACTAATTGTACCAATTATAGTGGAGTTATAAGGAAGACTGCACTAGCTGGTAATACGCATCTGTACTTATCCTCTGCCTGTATGTCTACTCCAAGCACCTTTCCAGGTTTCCACCCGCTGCTAGACTCCCTATCCCATAAAAAAAATCTTTGTACTACTCGGGGACTTAAACTTGGACTGGCTTGGACCCATGTAGACCAAACACGACCAGTTAGTTAATCTTTTCAGTTTATTGTTATGCCAGCCCATCCTAATTCCCAACTCCCCATTCCATGACTCACTTTTAGCTTTTCAACTCAGAAAACTTCCATAGGTGCATTTGTTCTGTCATTGTCTGTACTTTACCTTATCACTCCCTACTCATCTCACACTGGTCCTTCAAAAAGCTTAAAATTCTGTACCTACATCTCTATCTTTAGACATTTTTTCTATTTCTTACTAAGATCCCCAAGATGTCTTTACTTCCTTCTTGTAAAGAAAATGTATTTGTTAATGCATTACTGTCCACCAACTGGACCTCACTGCTAAACAGTACTTGTCTACAGCTGTTGTCCCTCCATCCAGAACTTGATTAAATGACTTCCACTGTACTCGCCTTACTGCAGAACTCAAAAAAGTGTGTGTGTCTATATATGTGTGTATGTATGTATGTATATATATATATATATATATATATATATATATAATGTACATATATATAAATATACACACTACATTTGAAATTCACACAAAGTTCCTTATATCTGACTGTGGTCAAAACCTTCAGAAAATAAACAAGACTGTCAAGTAAAACTAATAAATCCACTTACTTATGAAGCAAACTAAATTCTGTAATAGGCAACCACAAACTGTACTGGCCTGAACTGAAGAACATTGGGCCAGATTCAGGAAGGCTTACACGGAGTTTAAGAGTAGTGTAAGCCTCCGTGTAAGCCTCCTGATTCAGCAACAGCCCAAATCTCCGTGTAAGAGACAGCTAACACGTCTCTTACACGGTGGGCGTGAAATGCTCAATACCTCATTTGCAGCTCAAGATATGCAAATGAGGTATGTGGCGATCCACGCTCAAACCAGTCCGTGTAGCGGGCGTGTTAGCTACAGAAATGTACTCAGCTGACAACTGAGTACATTTCTGCAAATTAAAAATGGGACTATGTCAGCTCCAAATAAAGGGTGCATTTGATACAGTAAGGATGCCAAAGGCGAAATATGTGGCCATTGGCATGAAAATGTTGCAAAAAAGTTATATAACTTTTTTTTTCACGGATTTATGTGTTTAACTGTAGCGCACACCAGCATAAGCGAAGTGCGCTACCTAAAACTGAAAACCGAAGCTTATAAGCCCACAATTGTGGGATTTATGTATTACATGAAATGTCAATGGAGGGACTTGCAGAGCAAAAACAATATGGCCTCCGTTTAGTGGTTGTCAAGGGGGGGAAGCTCCGTGTAAGATATGTAACTAAGCATTACTAGGCAATCCTATGTAAATGAGGGTTACAATACTGAATCACACTGCCACATAGGTAATGAGCACTTTCTGAGTAGTGTAAGAGTTAGAGAAGGGAGGAACAGAGTAAGAGGTAGGTGACATCATGGGGGGGAAGGATAGAAAGAAATGTACCAGATTGGAGGGCAATGTAAGTTAAGAGATGACAGACAGACATCAGGGAGGGAGGTGTGTCCCAACAGAACACTAGGAAAGTGAAGAAATTGAGGGCATCGCTATCCCTACACTCAAAGTTTCTTGATATACGTGCATGCGGCGTGCGTGTGGCGTGTGAGGCAGGTTCTACATGTGGGGCGTGTTGCAAACTGTTTACAACGGTTTGCTTGGGCGTCTGCGTGTGTAAGGCAGTGTCTTGGCGTTTTAGCATGAATCAGCCTAGCTAACACCGTGTAAGGATGTGTCTTGGCGTTTAAGTGACTGTGGCGTGTTTAAGCTGGTGTGCACATTGCTCCCCTCAGGAAACAGAGAGGAAGCAGGAAACAGCAAAATACAGGAAACTGCCAGGGAATACTGCTGGAGTTAATTGGTGGAAACAATTGGAAGCAGGCAATTACACAGGCAGACTAGAAACCAACCCAGCACTTAAAACACAACAGAGAGCAGTGCAGGCTGTTTCTCACAAGAGATACTGCCAGAAACTAAGCTATCAGAATTGAAAACTGAAAAAAGCTGAACTCAGAGCAGAAATGCTAGGGGCTGCCATAGCTGTTATAATCAGACATAGGCGAATTGCTGAGGGTGGTGATAATGCAGATGCTGACAGACAACCCAGAGTGAGGAGAAGGAGAAGAGTATACAGGCCCAGGGTCACCTACCATGGGTTACATGAGCTGGAGATAGTAGGGCGCTATAGAGTGGACAGAGAGCTCCTGCAGCAGATTGTTGAGCTGTGCAGGCCACGCCTCACACACAGAACCAACAGAGGGGAACCCATCCCAGTGGAAACCAAGGTATGTGTTGGCCTAAGAATACTAGCAACAGGTACCTTCCAGAGACCAACTGGCGATATGATGGGGATATCACAGGCATCAGCCTCCAGGGTACTGCACCAGTTCCTGGATGCCATGTCACCACATGTCAGTGATCATATATATGTCCCTAATGACCGTGAGGTTGTGGCCAGCAATATCGTCTCTTCCAGCAAATAGCGGGATACCCTGAGGTGCTGGGTGCAATAGACTGCACGCACATACGCATCAAGGCACCCGCCGGTGAGCGCGGTAGAGTCTACATTAACCGCAAGGGATACCCCTCCATCAACTGCCAGGTCGTGTGATGCCTAGGGCATAATAATGAATGTGTGTGCTGGCTGCCCTGGGAGCTACCACGATTCCCACATCTGGCATCTGGCGCAGCTGTACCAATCATTTGCCAATGGGGACTTCCCACACGGACACCTAGTGGGGGATGCTGGTTATGCACTTGAGCCGTGGCTGATGACACCCATCAGAAATGCACACACACCCGAACAGGAGCGCCATAATGAGGCACACGCACAAACACGTAATATCATAGGCGTGTGTTTGGGCTGCTCAAGGCCCGGTTCCCGGTGCCGGACCACTCTGGTGGAGCTTTGCAGTACACACCAACTACATGTACCCAAATGATCATGATATGTGCTATGCTACATAATATGATCCTGCGGAAACAGCTGCAGCAGGACCAGCACAGGGCTGGGCCAAACATCCCCACCATTGCCAAGGCCACCACAGGCAGGGGTGACTTGGAGGAGGAACAACCTGACCTTGTCCCAGTAGGCAGAAGGAGGCGTGCCCAGTATGCCCTGGCCTTGGCAAAGAGGCAACGCATAGCACATATGCTTGGTCAGTAGGAACACTGGGACTGATACCGCTCTGACTCACTCATACAGTAACAGGGATGCCTAACATGACACAACCTGCTTCCAAGCGTGCAGGGAGTGTAGTATGTGCATCCGACAGAGCAGCCCTGCAGCACCACCCGAGCATGAATGCCATGTGTTAAGTAATGTAACACCATGTATCATATGCACACCTGAGGACCATGACTAACATCCAGCCTCACCAATCATAAACCACAAAACACAAACCCACCTCATAGCTATCACAAGGGATAGGAACCTAGATGTAATGCTACCCAATGCCAAAGGTATAAACAGCAAGATGTGTGCAGTGTAAATGCACACAGTATAGGAATGCACATATCAGTGCTGTAATAGAAAACAGGGTCAAAGCGCACATCAGCACCCTGACACTACCAGGGTCACACCTCATACAGTGATGTACATGTGCAAAAACATGGAACAAGATACAAAATGAGGGTGACTACCAATAAATGGCATGGATAACCACACACCCCTGTTGTTACCACAACAAGAAGCAACATGCATTAGCCATGGTCAAACACCAATGGCTAAAACTGACTACTACTATATAGCTTGCTGCAGACCACTGTCCTAATAGCAGGAACTGCCCCAGGCCTATGTTCACAGGTTCACAGGTTCATACTAGGCTATCTGCCCTAGGGCATTTATAAGCCTAGACCAGAGTTCCGTGGAGTCTGCCCCCCCTTCACTCTGACGGATAATTTGCCCATTATATTGCTGTGCCTCTGACAAGCAGTGATACTGAGGTTATCCCTGGGGCATACCTGCAATCTCCCATCCATTGATTAAGATCTCACTTGAACAAAGCCAGTGAGGTACTCAGCCTCACATGTACCAGGATGTTGTTCCACAGCATAGGGACTCTCTGGTTGAAGAATCTGTCCCTCCAGCACATCCTATTAATATCTGTGTTGAGGTTTAAATCTCCTGCCACTGTAGTTCTGATGGATGTAGAGGTCTTGAGGTGAAGCGTGTACATTAACTCAGGTTTGGACATGGCCTTGGATGACAGGCACAGGTCACCTCTGAGCAGGCGGTAAGTCACGGAATCAAGCTGGAATTCCTTCAGTCGGGCAGCATAAGAAATATGTTTGAGACCCTTTCTCCTCCTGTCGAGGAATTTGTGGGCCCATCCAATTGCCATAGGTGTCGGGTCATATACATGCTGAATGGGGCATTGCACTCAATCAATGGTCCGATGAGTGAAGAGTACAGGGGAACAATGACCTCCCTGGATCTAGATGTGAATCCCTGCATGATGAGGTGGGCAATGTAGAAGTTCTACCTAACTACCCTGGAAACGTGAGTGTCAAACAAAGGTTACTGTCAACCTGGGTGCCCAGGTCCCTGATAACCTCCTGTGTGCTTAGAGGATTGCCACCTACATGGGAACTAGTGGTAACCTTGTTCTTCCCAAAGGGTATGGCTATGCATTGTTTAGTGTTTAATGTAAGGCCATGGCTCTGGCACCAGTTATCCGTGTCTATGACACCCTTCTGAAGGATGTCTGTGTCAGATGGGTGTCCAACTATGGTTCCCAGTTTGCAGTCATCTTCAAACTTTGTCAGCCATAATCCTGCTGTGTTTGCTTGTACTTCTGAAAAGTAGATGCTGAGCAATAGTGGGCCCAGGACTGAGCCCTGTGGGACACCACTTGTGACAGTTGTGGAGTGTGACATGGCACCAGCAAGTCTGAACCTGTCTGTTCTGTCACGTAGCCAGTTTGCAACCCATCTTGTGATGTATGGATTCACATTTAAGCTGGTGATGTTTTCAATGATACCCGAGTGGGGTATTGTGTTGAAAGCCTTTGCCAGGTCAAGGTAGGCTGTGTGGAGTGCCTTGCCCTTGTCAATGGCCTTGGTGTCTGTTATGAAACAGTCAACCAAGTTTAAAAGGCATGATCTGCCCTCGACAAAGCCTAACTGGGTTGGATCTAATGTCTGCAAGTCCCCTATGTCCTCATCTATGACTTCCATTATGATCTTCTCCATAGCTTAGCAGACCCTGCTTGTCAAGCTGATGGGATGGTAGTTTCCGTGGTTGGTGGAGGCACCCCATGTGAAGTGGGTCCACCATTGACATATGCCACTCCTTGGGAACATATCCTGAGTTGAGGCTAAGATCAAACAGCTGCCCTGACTGCGGGTTTAATTCTTGAGTGAGTTCATGGAGCACAAAACCAGGGACACCATCTGGTCCCATGGATGCTGCGTTCTTTCCCTTGGATAGAGCAGTTCCCACCTGAGCATTTGAGATGTTTGGGGGGCTACAATCCTCTTTCATACATATCTCTCCAGTTGTGGTGGAGGGCTGGGCGCAGAAATCTGCACTGAACCTGTCAGCCAGTATGTTGGCAATGTCTGTAGGTTCAGTGATATTTACATCATTCTGAGCCTATTCTGAGCATATCTGGGAGTTTCCTCCCAGGTGTGTAACATATGTATAAAAGGCCTCATGGTTGTCCCGTGAGTCCTTAGTGGGTTTACTCCCAATATTCGCCTTGGATGATTTCATGGGGGAACTCAGTGTTTCACCTATATTGAGCAGCGGTGTCTACCCTTCCACGGATATCGCTCTATCTTGTAGTACCTCCTTCCTTGTGTTGTAGTGCTTGTTTATGGCTGAGGTCCACCACACTGGACGCTTGCCTCTGGTACAACGAGTCTGTGTTTTGTTTGGGATTGCCTCATCCATGCAGTCCTGAAGGTGCTGGAAGAAGGCAGTTGTAAGTGATACAGTGGCTTGGGTAATGGTGTCTGCTGGCTTGGGGGCTTTGAAAGAGACCACACCAGTCATTAGAAGTGTGTAGTCGGCTTCTGAGAAGTTCTGCACTGTGGTCTTTTCTATCTGGGGTGGGGGTGGGATGTGGACTTCCACTGAGAGTAGGTTATGATCTGATCTCACCAATGATGGGTATACCTCTGGTGTTGAACATTGTGAGCCCATGTTTGTGATGATGAGATCTACTATGTTGTCTCCTCTTGTGGGGATGGTGACTAGTTCTTCCATGGCATGTGAGTGTATGAACTCTAGGAACCTGTGGGCTAGAGTGTTGGGGCTGTAGTACTGATCCCAGTCTATATTTGGATAGTTGGGATCACCCAGTGTGATGGTGTTTGCAGGTACATGTATCCCGCCACTGTTTTCATGAAAGCTCTGTGAGGTACCTGAGTTTCAGAGGATGGCCTGTAACATGCTACAAACTGCAGAGCAGTCTTGCCTATGGTTAATTGCACCGGATGGTGTCCAATGCATCGTGTGTTGCCACCAACCATGAGGTGAGGGTGTCCTTGATGAATATTGCTATTGCCACCCCTCATAGTGGTAATATGTGTACTGCATAGATACGAAATATTGTGCCTCTGACTTAGTAGTGACACATTATGACCACCTTACATAATTGAATAATGTGACTATGCCTCTGTCTAGTCTGTGCCCCTGTCCACATGCAGCTGTCCAGATGTCTCTTGAAGAGAGTCAGTGAGGTACTCTGTCTAACATGAACTGGGATACTCTGCTAGAGTTTGAGATGCCTCTGAGTTATGACTCTGTCCCTTCAGCATGTCCTATACATGTATGTGCTGAGGTTCAAATCTTTAGCTCCCATGTTTCTGGTGGATGTGGATTGCTTGCAGTGGAGCATGTCTACCAAATCCTGATTGGACATGGTCTTGTATGTCAGGCATAGGTCACCTGTACGTATGTGGTATGACACTGAAAAAAGCTTGTTTTTAGTTATTCTTGAAGTATATGACATGTGTTGTAGATCCCTGATCTTCATGGTAAGGTACTTGTGGGGTCTCTACAGCTTCTGCAAGTGCTGGTTGAGGTACATACCAAATGGGGCATTGTATTCAAGCATGGGCCTGATAAGGGAGAAGTATAGTGGTACAATGACCTCCTATGGTCTGGATGGAATACCCTCCATGATAAGGTGGCCAAGATAGAAAGTCTGTCAAACAACTTTGGCAACATGGGTGTCAAATGAGATGTCACTATCTACATGTGTCCCCAGCTGTCTGATTTGTTACCTGTACTCATTGGGTTGCTGTCTATGTACAGATCTGTGGGTACTGTGTTCCTCCCAAAGGGGATGGCTACACATCAGTTGCAGTCAGTTTCAGGCCATGAGTCCAGCACCAGCTATCTGTCTGTGTGGCGGCAGTCTGTAGGATGTGTGTGCTGGCTGATGTATTCACTATGGTGCCCAGGTTGCAGTCATCTGTAAACTTTGTCGGCCACAACCCTCCTATGTTTGCTTTCACATCTGAAAAGTAAATACCAAATAAGAGGTCCCAGGACACAACCTTGTGGGACACCACTTGTGACTGGCTTTGAACCTGACAAGGCACCTGCAATGTTGACATTATGGGTTCTGTTTCTGAGCCACTTTTCAACCTATGCTGTGACATATGGTGTTATATTTCAGCTGTTGAGCTTGTCTATGATGCCTGAGTGGGGTATTGTGTCAAAGGCCTTAGCCAAGCGCAGGTAGGTTGTGTGTACTGTGTAGCCCTCATCAATGGCTCTACTGACAGTTTCAAAGTAGTCAACTTGGTGCAAAACGCAGGATCTGCCCTGTACAAAGCTGAATTGGGTGGGATCAAGGGTCTGTAGGACACCAATGTCTCTGTGTGGAAGCTCCATAATGACCCTTCACAAAGCTTTGCAGACAAGGCTGTTTAAGCTTGTGTGGTGGTAGCTGCCAGGGTCTGTGGAGGCATCTCCTTTGTGGAGTGGGACCACTGTTGCCGTCGCCAGTGTTCAGGTACAGATCCTGTAGCAAGGCTAAGGTTAAATAGCATCTGCATATACAGGTTTAGCTCCATCTGTAGTTCACATAGCATGCAACTGGGGATACCATCAGGTCCCATTGATGCTGTGTACTGCCTTTGCTGACTGCGGCTCTCACATGGACATCCAGGATGACAGTGAGGTTACATACAGCTGTGATAACTATCATGTTTTGGGGGTGAGGGAGGGGTACATTGCACTGAACTGGTCTGCCAGGGTGTCACTAATATCTGTCAGGTCCCTGGAATATAAGTTGTTGTGTACCAAATCTGAGCATATATGAGGGTTCCCACCCAGGCGTCAGACATAACTGAAGAAAGCATTGTGGTTACCTTCATCGTCTGTGGTGATTTATGTCCCCAAGTTGAACTTGGGTGTCTTTATGTGAGAATGTAGCTTTCTACTACTGCTGATCACAGCTGCCTTACATTCTGGAGATGTAGCTCTGTCTTGCATTAGTATCCTTCATCTGTTATACAGTTTATGGCTGGGGTCCACCAGACAGGCCACTTTCCCTTGGTGGTGAGGGTCTCATTCTCATTTGTGATTGCATGGTCCATGCTTACTCGGAGATGTCCGTGAAAGTGTCTGTGCAGGAGTCACCATTGTGTGTTGTGGTTTCCACTGGCCCAGTGGGCTTAATGGATACCATCTCAGTCCGAAGAAGTGTGAAGTCAGCTTCTGAGCTGTTTGTCACTATACACTAGGTAACATACTAGCACTGACACAGGTGTAGACAATTCCCCAGAATCCATCAAACAAAATGGACATGCAGGCTTACAGATGCCCTAGGGGGTAGCCTAGTATGAACCCATTATGATACAGATTGTACAGGACACTACAGATAACCCCAAGGCTGTTGCAAATGATGGTAGTAAGCATGTTGTTGATTCCTGGATATGCTCCGGATCACACAGATATTACAAACAACATACCAGATACACACAGGTATGGCCAACATACATCCTGACATGTGCAGTGCAACCCCCATAATGCCAAATACCTTCCCCAGCAGACTGCGCCTCCCTGACATTATGTCACCCTTACCACAGGGTGCACCCAAAGAGCAGTGTACAACAACAGTGGGTGTTCTCAACAAAGGTGTCTCCTGAATGGATAGTAAAACAACCACCACAGAATCATGAGAGGTTTGGTCTGCACAGCTATGGAAAGGACCAGCATGTACCACAGACATAATGATATTGTGGATCTATTGACACCCGACCCTACCCAGTGTGGGTTTACAAAGTGCAGACCCACCCCTAAACATGTGTGACTCAGTTGAAACAGTACTTGAAGTCAGTGATGAGGGCAATGTGGTCCACACAGTGTAGCTGGACCTTGCAAAGCCTTCTGTACAATACCCTATGTGTTCCGTATAGATTTGCTCACCAGCTGATATATACACCCCAATGTCATGAGAGGGGTTGCAAACCAGACCAGCGACAGAACTGACATGGTCAGACATGCAGCAGCCATGTCAGACTACAAACCACATATAACAGGCATCCCACAAAGCTTGGTCCTGGGACCTTCACCATCTGGTATATATGCCCCATAGGTACAGGCCAACAAGTAAGGACTGTGCTGGAACATGTTTGTAGAGGACAACAAGCCGCCTGACATATCCGATACACCAGCTGACACAAGCATCCAATAAAGGGCCACATAGAAACAGACAACTGGTGCCATAGCCATGTCAGCATGTTAAATGGTGAAAACAGTATAGTCAGCCTCTGTGGATATCCAGTAAGTGACCACCAATTCCCACATAGGTGTCGACCCATGACATACCTAACATGTAATGCCAGAATGGGGGACACAAGGTGATAGATATCCTGCATTGGACAAAAATGTGGCTGTAGGGTTAACAGAAACAATCCGTATACCAACCTAATCATGAGGGTTATGACATCTAGCTAACGGGAGGTCATTGTGGTTTTGCAGTTATCTTTCAGCAGCATTACAAATGACCACAACAGCGCCTGTGGGTGTACCTCAGCAGATACATTCAGCAACTGTAAAGTCCACAACAGTACCTCACCAGGAGTATCAAAGAGCTGGAACACATGTAATGTGTCGCCTGATTAAACAGAATTCAGCTCCACACACTGCCATGCTGGCCACCCAGACACAAGCTGTGCCTGATGTAGAAAGCCATGTCCAAGCTGGCAGCAATGCACATGCCGTACCTTGTACAATGTGAATGGCAGGGAGATATGCACATGAGGGACCTGAACCCCAGCACTGACATACATAGGACAAGCTGTACTGCATTATCCATAACACAGAAGCCACCCCACGCATGAGTAAACTACCAGTACAGGTTATCCATAGAGTCACTCATTGATTCTACTCAACAGGGATCCTAACGAGTGGATGGGAGATGGTAGGTATACCCTGGGTATCAATGTTGTGTCACAGGTAGACAGAGGCACAGTATACAAAACAAGACATATGTCATGTCAAACTGCACTTACGATGTGTTGATGGACAAACACACTATCCAATAAGCATTAGAAATGGCCTTGGGCACATCGGTAGTGTTTGCCAATGTACACCCATGTTGTGGAATACACTACTGATGTTGGATGAGGCCGTTGTAAGTAGTTCACATATGAACATAATGCAACATGGTCAGATAGGTTCATAGGTTCATACTAGGCTATCTGCCCCAAGGCAGTTCTAAGCCTAGCCCAGAGTCTGGTTGCGTCGCCACCCTTATATGGAAACAGTACTGTGCTGATTAGTTTGAGGTGCCTGTCTCGAGCAGTGACACAGTGACGAACCCCGGGGTAAACCTATGATTTCCCATCCACAGGTCAGGATACCTCTTGAACAGAGCCAGCAAGGTGCTGTGACTCACATGGACCGTGATTGTATTCCACAGCATAGGAGTCTCCGGTGATAAATCCACCCCTCCAACATGTCCAATGTACATCCCTGCTATGGTGTAAGTCACTTGCACTAGTGGTTCAGGTGGATCTGGCGATTTTGAGGTGGAGCATGTCCATTAATCCCTGGTTGGACATGCTTGCATGTCATGCACATGTCACCTGTAAGCAGACAGTATGTGACTGAATAGAGCTGTAGTGTCTTCAATCTGGCAGCATATGACAGATGTTGGAGACCCTTTATCCTTTTGTTGGGGGACATTCAGGGTCTCTCCACTTGCTGCAGATGTCAGGTGAGATACATCCAGATAAGGCAGTGTACCAGATCACCGGTCCGATAAGTGAAGAGTACAGGGGAACAATGACCCACTAGATCTGGATGTGGATCCCTTCCTGATCATGTGGACAATGTAGAAGGTCCTACTAGCCACTTTAGCAATGTGAGTGTCATCAGAACAGTGACTGTCAACCTGGGTCCCCAGGTCCATGATAACCTCCTCTGTGCTTAGAGGATTGCCACCTATATGGTAGCTTGGGGTTACCTTGCTTTCCCTGAAGGGTGTGACTACACATGTTTTGCAAGTTGACTTCAGGCCATGGCTCTGGCACCAGCTATCAGTGTCCGTGAGTCCCTTCTGAAGGATATCCGTGTCTGATGCACTGTCCACTATGGCACCCAGTGTGCAGTCATCTGCAAACTTTGTCAGCCAAAGTCCTCCCATGTTGGCCTGTACTTCTGAGAAGTAGATAACAAACAATAGGGGGCCAAGGACTGAGCCCTGTGTGAGACCACATGTGACTGGCCTGGTGTCTGACATAGTGCCAGCAACTCTAACCCTGTGGGTCCTGTCCGTCAGACAGTTTGCAACCTGATCTTGTGACATATGGGTGTACATTTCTGTTGGTAGGGTTTCCTACAATACCTGAGTGGGGTATTGCGTTGAAAGTGTTTTCAAGGGCAAGGTAGGCTCTATGGACTGCCTTTCCCTCATCAATGGCCTTAGTTACTGTTTTGATAATGTCAACCAAGTACAAAAGGCATGACTTGCCCTTGATCAACACAAACTGGGGCAGGTACAATGTCTGCATGTCCCCCATATCTTTCTTTATGAGCTCCATTATGATCCTCTCCATAGCTTTGCAGACTACACTTGTTAAGCTTATGGGGCAGTAATTACCAGAGTCCATAGAGGCACTGCCTTTGTGCAGACGTGCACAACTGGACCCTAAAGAGGCTGTTGTGCACAGTATGGAAATGTAAATCAGTGATAGGACTAAAGCCCAGGATACTGTCCACCACAGTGAAAGTACTGAACCACTACACTATACAGTACTACAGTGCTAGGTCAGTAGGAATGGATGTTAACAATTGTATGCAAAGTATCCCATGCAAAACCTGCAGGCACAGTATAATCCCTGTTGTGTTCACAGGAAGCATCTGGACAGTAACTACACAACATGTCACAGAACACACAACCTTAAACAGGAGTTATTTTTGGAGTTCACACTCATCCACAACTGTGATGGGCTGCATAGTTCAACATATGGAAAGCTCACACTGGGCATGCTCACACACTTTGATAAATGAGACATCATTCACACAACATGCCATGGGAAGGCTGAACTGGGCATGCTCACACACTTAGTTCAAATGTTCCTCTTAACAACTGTGAAAACACACCACAGGATGCACATTCCCCATTCCAAACAATGAAGATGTCAGCACCCTATAAGTAGATCAGTAGAAATGCTACCTCCCAGTAATCCGAATAGCGCTCTGCTAATGCGTCTGTCTCTAGTGTCATAACATAGTTAGGTAGGGGTTTGAATCCAGTAAGTGGTGTGTGTGTGAATTAAGTGTGTGTATAAGTGTGTATGAGAAGAACATCCCTTTTGGCAACTGTGGAAACACACCACAGGGAGCTCATTCCACTTTCTAAACACTGATGATGTCAGCACCCTATAAGTAGATCAACTGAAATGAAATCTCCCAGTAATCCGATAGAGCGCTCTGCTAATACGTCCGTCTCTAGTGTCATAACATAGTTAGGTAGGGGTTTGAATCCAGCAAGTGGCATGTGTGTGTGTGAATGGGGGTAAGTGTGTGTATGAGAAGAACATCCCTTTTGGCAACTGTGGAAGCACACCACAGGAGCTCATTCCACTTTCTAAACACTGATGATGTCAGCACCCTATAAGTAGATCAACTGAAATGAAATCTCCCAGTAATGCAAATAGCTCTGCTAATCGTCCATCTCTAGTGTCATAACATAGTTAGGTAGGGGTTTGAATCCAGCAAGTGGCATGTGTGTGTGTGAATGGGGGTAAGTGTGTGTATAAGTGTGTGAGAAGAACATCCCTTTTGGCAACTGTGGAAACACACCACAGGGAGCTCATTCCACTTTCTAAACACTGATGATGTCAGCACCCTATAAGTAGATCAACTGAAATGAAATCTCCCAGTAATGCGAATAGCGCTCTGCTAATACGTCCGTCTCTAGTGTCATAACATAGTTAGGTAGGGGTTTGAATCCTGCAAAGGGAATGTATGTGTGTTAGTATGAGTGGGGTTTGTGTGTGTGCATAACGCTGTGGAGGGAAAGTGCCTTTGCCAACTGGGAGAACACACTACAGGGTGCACATCCCTCTTCGTAAACACAGATGATGTCAGCACCCTCTAAGTACAGCATTGGAAAAGATTGCTCCTACTAATGCAAATAGCACACTCTGCTAATGTGTCTGCCTTTAGAGTCATAACACATCTAGGTAGGGGTTTGGATCTTGCAAATGGAAAGTATGCGTTTTACTGTGGGTGGGGTTGGTGTGTGTGCACAATGGTGGGTGGGATGTCTCTTTTGCCAAATGGGGCTATGCACTGCAGGGTGCACATTTCCCTTAACAAACAGTGATGTTGACAGCACCCTGTACAAACAGAACAACAACACAGAAGGTGTTGGTACCAATGATGCATGTAAGGTTACACTTCAACTAATGTCCACAAAACAAGGTAGGATAAACAAATGCTCCTTTTACTCTATCCAAACAACATGGCAACAGACAACTGCCACTACTCAGTATAGTGCTACATGCTACTGTAACATGCAGATGTACCAGAATATACCTAGATAGTGTTTTGAAGCCTGAATGTGGCAAGTGTGTGGATGTGGGATGTTACTGTGTGTGCATTTCCGTATGGAAAACATGTTTGAGATATTGGCAATATTGTTGCAGACAGCTTAGGTGCAGATATCCCTCCCCCCATTCTCCTACACAAGTGGAATTAGTTATCACAGATGACTGTAACCTCCCTATCCTCTCACATGTCCAGGTGAGGCCGACCCTCAACATTGCAGGACACATAGCATCACTGTTACAGAATGGTATCCCTGGATGTGTGCTACATTCACCCCTGGAGGACATGGCACCACATTACAGACTAATACTACTCCCTGGCCATACTACAGGATGTGTACCTGAAGAGTGCCATACAGACACAGTGGTCCCACACCAATGAGGAGTAACCTCTACTGACCCTGGTATCTACTGCATCATATGCACAACTGGCCTTCTGTTCTAAGCTACGGAAGTTTCACGTATGGGCAACATGTACAGCAATATTACATATGTATATATTTCAGGACTATGCACACAAAACCTATCTCATGGACAGAGCTATAGATAGTGAACTATGATACATTTGGAGGTGTCACAGTAAACACAGTATTAACCTGCTACTTTGCATTACCTGTGTTTGTGGCAGCTGTTGCTGTGTCAGTGGTGCTTGCTTGCTGCTTGCTGTTTGCTACTCATGGTTTTGCTGCTGGCTGTCTGTATATTTTCTCTTCTCTCTCTGTCTCTCTCTCTCTCTCTTTCTCATTAGGTTTGTGCAATGACTGTATTGCATGAGTGGAGTGTGGGTACTGAATACTTTTGTAGGTATCTGCATAGGTCCATGTGATGGCCTCTGCACCAATTGTAAGGCAGCATTTGCTAATTGCAAGCAGCTGGGTGTGTACTAATTGCATGTCTCACTGTGATTTCAGGACACTGCTATAAAAGGGTATGTGAGATAGGCGTTGCCCTTTCAGATTGTAGGGCGTGGACCATGCTGGTATGCTGTTGACAGTGTTCTGTGAGTGTGAAGGTTAGTACATCTCCCATGCTTCATGCTGTGTTGTAGATTCAGGTTGCTGCATTTATCTTGCCTGTTCCCTGTAGTGAGTGTGTATGCATACTGACACCTACAACTATATGTCATATGTATTACTATATAAATATATATATATATATATATATATATATATATATCTGTGTACATATACATACTTTCATATATGTACATTAGCTGACATTATTGGGTACAAGCTAACAATTAGCAGGGCTGTTTCCGTTAACACTACTCTAGTATGGGAATCCAGTAATTGGGACTATAAAAGTCTGCCTGACATGCTTTGGGTAGTAGACATACTATATTGCCTTTATCTTCATTCCTACTATTACATGTTCCACTTATTTAGCACTATATTCCTGTATGAGAGTCATGGCTTAGTGGTAGGTCATACAGACTAGTGTTACAATGGTCTTGTGGTAGGGCCTACTAGTATGCTCATATTCTGCTTTTGAGTTGAGTATAGGGCCTATCAATCACAGTGCTGGAGGCACCTTTAAGCAGTTAAAGGGCTTAGTAGGTCTCACAGGAGCCAGGCTGTGTTGCAGATTCTGGTTGCTGCATATATCTTCACTGTTTCCTGTAGTGAGTGTGTATGGCTACTGAGACCTACAACTATATTTCATATGTATTAATATATATTTATATATATGTATGTGTAGATATACATACCTTCACATATGTACATTACCTTACATTATTATGTACAAGCTAACAGGTAGCAGGGCTGTTTCTGCTCACACTGAACTAGTATTGGAATCCAGTCATTTGGCCATTAAAACTCTACCAAACATGCTTTGGATAGTACATCTCCTATATTACCTTTATACTGATTCCTACTATTACATGTTATATTTATTTTAGCAGTGTGTTCTTCCAAAGCAGGCATGGCTTAGTGGTAGTTCAAACAGACTAATGTTACCTAGGTCCTGGTTTCGAGACTGACCGTGGGAATTTTTTACTTTGCAAACTTTCCAACTGAGTACAGGACCTGTCAATCAAAGTGCTGAGGCCACCTGTAAGCAGTTAGAAGGGTAAGTAGGTCACACAGGGTCAGGCTGTGTTGCAGATTCAGGTTGCTGCAATTATGTTAACTTTTCCTGTAGTGAGTGTGTATGGCTACTGAGACCTACGATTATATTTCATATGTATTAATATATATTTATATATATGTATGTGTAGATATACATACCTTCACATATGTACATTACCTTACATTATTATGTACAAGCTAACAGGTAGCAGTGCTGTTTCTGTTCACACTGAACTAGTATGGGAATCCAGTAATTTGGCCATTACAACTCTACCTGACATGCTTTGGATAGTACATCTCCTATATTACCTTTATACTGATTCCTACTATTACATGTTATATTTATTTTAGCACTGTGTTCTTGTAAAGCAGGCATGGCTTAGTGGTAGGTCATACAGACTAATGTTACCAAGGTCCTGGGTTCGAGACTGACAGTGGGAATTTATTTTTCTTAGCAAACTTTCAAACTGAGTACAGGACCTGTCAATCAAAGTGCCATAAAGGCACTTTTAAGCACTTTAAACCAGGTCTGCGCTCGTTTGCGTGGAGCTCACGCATGCGCACTGGCGGTGAGCTCCGCTAACACAAGCGCACACCCGCGCTATTGTCTTTGAAAGAAAAGAAAAGGGGTGACAGGAAAGTGGTGAAAAAGGGGTCACAAAGAGGGTAAGACAGTAGGGAAAGAAGCGTGGGATTTGCAGGAAGGGTGTAGGTAAGGCCCATAGATGCCCATGTCTTTTGCAGCAACAGCTGTATATTTATATGTATTTTGGTGAGACATTTGAAACCTTCCACCTCTGAGAGAGGTGTCAGGACAACATTAATATTTGTTGTACAGCCAATTGTAATTAACAGTTTAGATGTCCAGCGGACATGTGCGACATGGACAGCTATGTATGGGGCGTAATTTTTTTGTGGGACAGAGTGCCCTTTTTTTTTTTTTTTTACAGGTGAGAGTGGTATGATAGGTGAAGGAAGTCGGTAAAGCTGGGGAGGTAGGTTGGGTAGGTTAACAGACAAGACGCATACAGGGACGGTGTATGACACACGTGGGGGGGTTACACAATTGACGGGGACGGAGGTTGGGATATCCGAGATGCACGAGCCCACAGATGGCAACAGTGGAACTGATATCCCCACCCATAGGCAGTTGCCACTGTTCCTTCACAGCCCAGGACGGGGCTGTGCTGGGGGCTGTGTAGGCGGGGCAATGGCCGGGGCCGTTAGCTGTGCCACACGAGCCTCAAGCTGGCGTAGGGGTCCAAGAACAGTGTCTTGGATCTCCCTACGCACCACAGACCGGACACCGCGGAGGGTGAGTGGCCGAACCCCCCCGGCCACACTTGCAGGGGGGGGCCGGGCCCCACCCCCTGCAGCGCTCCCACCCGAAGGGGGCACAGGGCCACCGGAGGGGGGTCCGGCCTGGGCACTAGTGCCAGGTGCAGTCGCCAGCTGAGGTGGGAGAGGTGGGTCCGCTGGGACCTGCCTTCCCAAGCGTTCTAGGTTTGTGAGTAGTTATGTTAGTTTGGGTTAGTGGCATTTTATTCCATTCAGATTAGTTGTAACAGCATGCATTGGTATTCCCATCAAACAAACACCCAGATATGAACACCATTGAACAAGGGGCATATCAATATCACATGCATTATTTGAACAGCAAAACACAGTCAAACGACATGCAGGGTTGATTAATGGCAACAGGCCATCAGATTTGCAGGTATGAACAGGGCACATGCACGAACAGACATGCATATATGTTTGAAACGGACAAATGTCCATGACTAATGAAATGTTCACATACCATTATTTAGTGGATGTTGTTATATGGAATTATAGGGTTGGGTGGGGATAGAAAGTGATGACACATTCATATGTTACACATTGATTCACATTTCTCATAGGTACACAATTAAGTTGAGGCTGATGTTTCAAAATAATCTTTATTTGACTGTCATGCTACACCTGTTACACATACATCACTATCCTACTTATTTTGAATTTGATCAGATACATCATCCTGCTACACTTTGATGACAGGACAGGGGACAACTATGGCTGTTTAGTCTGTCAGATAATCATTCATTCTATCTGCAAATTGTTTACTGTTATCACCATATACAGATTTTGACCTAGACATTCCAGATTCAGACACACTGAAATCAGTTTGGGATGTTAATTTGTACTTCCCACATGCATTTAGTTCTGTAGAAACACACTGAGGCTTATATATTCAGGGGTTATTACTACTTTATTTATTCATACATGAGCCTTTCTGTCACTCTTACACATTCTGCAACTTCACAGTTCAGGTTGGTACTTCTAGGCTTTGTTCACATATTAGACCTGTGGTGATTCAAACACTGTTTAATTCTATCAATTATATTTCCAGTTACACTTGCATACTGATGAACTTGTTGCAGCCATACCTGCAGACTTTCAATTCCTGCTTGCACATTATATTACTTTTAATCAATACACTGCACTGTTCTGATACATGGTACATAATAATATTTATTTACAAGTACTGGGTGGGGTTACTAACCTGCATGGTGGTGCAGCCGCACCAGCCTTCTGGCGTGCATCTCACGATTCGCAGAGCGGACACCTGCAGCTGTAATACAAAGGGAATAATATTGGACTACACATCTCCATGGTATCAGCTGGTTGAAATCCTTACATACATGAGTAAAATGTGACTTACTCAGTAGTGGGGCGTTGGGCATTTGCCGGGCCTCCTGGATCCAACGGTTCAATTGGTCCTGCTTGCGTCTCTTCAGGTCCGCATGGTGGTGACGGACCTGCTCACCAGTGCGTGGAATGCCAGTAGCACTGGTCAGATCACGAGCCAACTGGTCCCACGCCTCTGCCCTATATACTCCCCATGAGACCTGGCCCTGCATGAGTTGGGCCTCGTGATTATGGACAAGGAGCCAGACCATGTATCTGGACTCCTCAACGCCCAACGCTGTGCTAGAAAGCAACGTCCCTCACCTACTCAAGTCATGCTGACTGCAAGTCTGTTCTACAATCAGTTATGCTGTGTATTCCGCCTATGGGGCTTATATATGCCGCTTTTCCCGCATTTCTCTGATTGGCCGTTTTGGAATTGTATCTACTTCACTGAAAATGCTTTCTCATGCTCCATTCTGGGTTTTATCCCATATATATGCTATTTCTGCATTTCTAGGTATTGCTGTCATGGCTTGGTGGTTTAGTTCCTTGACTCTAGTGCATGGTATCCTGGGTTCGAATCTGGCAACTGATTTTTGCTTTTCCTGACAGAAATGAGTTGAGGACCTGTCAATCAAACATGCCAAAAGCACTTTTAAGCACTTTAAACCTGTTCTGCCCGTTTGCGGAGGTAACGCATGCGCACTGGCAGTTAGCCTGTGGGACCGGGCGCAAACGGTGTCGCTGGGATAAATCTTAATTGGCTAGTGACACACATGTTCAGCTAATTGCACACAGTTTCAGCCTGTTTACCCGCTGCTTGGCAACGGCACGCAGTTTGCAGCTTTTAAACACTACTCAGCTACGGGCACTCTGTCTCACGGCAGCTTAGCTATCAGTACATTTCTGACTATTTTTATTCTTATGTTACTTCAAAATATATGCTCTATTTCATTCCATTTTACAAAAGGGAATACATTTACATTTGTACAATACTGTCAGGGGGCTCTTTAGTGCTTATTTACAAAAAAAAAAAGGTTGTTGTAGGGGCTCGAACCCTGCCTGCCTACTCTTAGGGCGGCTACTCTACCGCTAAGCTATTATTTCTTGGCTTACTTTGCATATTTAGTTCTTATATCCTTTTCCACTGACTGCTAACTGTGATTGCGCTAGTAGCACACTCAGCCACACAGTAGCAAACATTTACGGGGTTTAACAAAAAAAAAAAGGTTTTAATTTAATTTTATGACGGTGGTGGTGCTGCGGTAGCGTTGTCGCCTCACAGTTAGACGTTGCCCGTTCGATTCTCAGTTAAAGCGTCTACTGTGTGACGACATGCGTGAATGGGCGTTCGCCTTTAAAGGTTGTGCGTTAGGCCCGGCAAGCCAGCATGTAAACTCTACTGCCAATCATTAGCGGACGGAGTTCCGCTGTGGCGACTTCTAACGAAAAGCCGAAGACGCACACACATCTCTTCACTTTATACACTGATGGCCAGTCGGGCATGTGTTGTATAGTGTGTTTATTCACATTTTCATGGCCTTTCGTGGCTGTTTACTTTCAGCCATTCTAGTCTTCCGGGCGTGTCCACTTGCAGAGCTTAGCCTACAGACACGCTTCTACTCTCTTACACGGACCGTGTAAGAGTTACTAGTGTGATTCAGCATGCCTCATGCACCTCATGCATATGCATGACATGCTGACATCACACAGTTTAACTGCAGCCTCCGTGTAAGAGTTATAACTCTTACACAGAGGCTTCCTGAATCTGGCCCATTGTTTTAGTAGTCTTAGAAGGTTCTTTATCCCCACTTCACAAGTCTTGCAATGATCTAGTAATGCCACTTCACAAAGCTGAAGTATTTAAACAGGCGTCAAGCCACTACCACTCAGGTCAGTTATAACATTAACCAGCAAGCAAGTACAGCTTTGGAAAGCAACCTTTGCATCCCAAGATCTGGAACAATTTCAACAAATTCTTCCACCAATTAAATTCTAGCTGTCACGTATTGTGTGTCTATTTATTACTAAGATCCCTAAGATGTCTTTACTTCCTTCTTGTTGTCTTCCCCTCAGGCTTATCATGAATGCAGCTAGCCATGTTTCTTGGCTACTTCTACACATATTCCTCTCTATCGTTAATAGACTTGTTCCTATTGAAAGGGAAGAAAAACTCATTTGTTTCCTATTCTAAAATGCCTAATCCCTGCCACACTGAGTACTTTTACCCTATTAGCATTTTATCCCGGTAGCAAAAATTTTCAAAAAAACTGCTTTATAATCAAAGCTTGCAGTGTCTACAGTACAGCTCTATTCTTTCTCCAAAGCAATGTGACTTTCATCATAGCTTTAATATATCTGCTGCTCTTTTTTTTCTAAAAAGCTGACACAATAGTCTGTAATATGGATAAGGTTTTTTTTAAAGAGCTGTCTTTGTCAATCCAAAAAAGGCTTTTGACTCATTTGATAATAACGTACTTATCTCAGCCGGAATGGCTTTGCCCCTTACATCCTTGTGTGGTTCCGTTGCATTTACACAACAGACAAGTGCAATTCAAATCCAACAGTGCTTTCTCTTCAACAATAGCTTTCAATACTGGGGTTCAGAGTTCCATCCTTGGGCCTCACCCTGTTCTTCTTGTTTATGAACTCTGACTTTTTACCTATGCAGGATAAAAATGATTCTTTTATGGTGACAATTTTGTTCTTCTGAGAACTTCTAAGTCCAGGAACTTACAAACTTTCTCAAGAAGGCTTTCACAGCATCGGTAGCAGGCTTTTGGATATTAAACTGACAGGTAATACTGGCAAAATTAGGCCAGTGCTGTTTGGAACTCCACAAAGCCTTACATAGTAGCTATACTCTTTAGATTTCTGGTCCCCTTGGAGTACCCATTGATCAAGTTGACTCTTCCAGATTTCTAGGAGTTATTCTTAACCCCTCACTAAACTTTAATCTTTATACTTTTAGAATGTCTGAAAATGCTCTTATCAACTCTAGTATTTTATTCGTAGGTAAGTACTAGGCTCGCTGTCCTTGTGGGCCATTTTCCTCTTTAAAGGTGAGAATCAAACTCTGTACTTTTTCTTTGTGAGGTAGACACTGTAATCATTATACCAACTGCCAACCCTCAAATACTGGACTTATCCTGGATTGTTTAGCCAGTCATTTTTCCTACTGAAGCTAGGTATTGCATTGACAAAAACACTGCTTCTAAAACCTGAATATACTTCAACCTGCCCCTGATAAGCTTAGGACACACTAGAAGTGATATTGCAGTGAAAAAAAAACAACTCAAAACAAGATGTTACTTTATCAACTTTGCAGACAGTAAGACACACCATTACAGTCTTCTTATTTCTGCTGACGCCCTTCTTGTCAGTCTTGAGAGCTACTTTCCTCTTCACTATCCCACATGTAAATTTCTCTTTCTAAACTTTTGCCACACCTCCCATTGGTCTTTCTACTAATATTGACAAAATTTTGTGAACTTGCAGTAACTTCCCTTCAAGCGCAACTGTACCGAAAAAATAGCATTCAACTTATTAGCCCCTCCTGAGTGGAATTCCCTCTGTGTTGAAGTCCTCAGTGTCTCAGACTTGACCATCCTTTAGAACTTTTCAGAGCATATCTGCTAACTCGATGTAAATGCATCAGTTAACCACCTTAATACTAACATTCCTTGCCATGTACCACTGTAAATACTGTAACTTAAGAAATGTGTGCAATCGCACAATTTGTTACTGCACTGTTTGTCTGGTGTAAGTGGTATATATGCATATAAAATGTGTGCATATATATATATGTATATGTATATACATACATACACACATATGCATACATGTGCATACTGTGTTTATATATACTGTAAGAGTGTACTGAACTGCATTTTTTAAGTTAATGTCTTTTAAGTTAATGTTTTTGACCCAAATCACATCTGAAGTGGGTCATTCATCTAGCCTACCTACCTGGTTAAATTTGCAACTGTGTAAGTAAGTTTGCATTGTTTAGAATATTAGTTTACTGTGCTTTATCCCCAGGATTCAGAAAGATGATTCTTTCTGCCCATATTTATTGACTAGCACAAATTAGTCAATTAGTGTGGAGAATAGAATCTCAGATTCTGAGGCAAGGTAAAACTGCACAAACACCTCGTTAGTGGGTAATTACCATGTCTCTGAATTGAAGTAGCATTTTCAAAAACAATCATGCTAGTGTTCTCCCTACCAGCCCATGCATTTCAGTAGGGTAGGCACCCCCAACATGTGTCTGTGTGTGCGTGTGTATATGTATGTAATATACACGCACACAAGCCACTGCAAACAAACTCCTATGCAGTTGCTCAAACTCAGTCACACGCCTGCATACCTACTCCAACAAATGCACACTTCTGTTAACAGTTGCACTCACACATGTACAGAGACTGTTTCCTGTACTTTCCTTCTACATACAGACATCCATTTATTCCCTTAAAAAGATATAGACACAAGTATATATAAAAAAGCATATATACACACACACACACACACACACACACACACACACGCAGAGCTCCACACTACCTACTTATAGTTGCAGTGTGAGCTATGACCAGTCCTGTATGAGTGAATTAAGTCTGTAGGGGAGTTCTCTGACACTGTACCACACTAGGGAGCATACAGCTAATTTACATTAGCTGCTTCCCTGAACTGCAGCATTTCCTTGCACTTTTGCCACTGAGACTGTTGTCCGCACTACAGGCACCACCGGCAGAAAACTGTAGCAGGAGAGCAGTCTTTGAAACTTTTAGACTTGCAGCAATGTAAAAAAACTACTGAGTTAGGGCTTCTGCATCACAGAAAGCCTTTCTGAATTCTGATGCATGTTCGTCAGGGACCGTTTCCCCTTACCATAGCTACCACCCGTAATCCTCAGGGTGTTTCTCAGCAGTGTTCATAATGGTCGCTAACCTGCAGAGGCATTTCTCATTGTGCCTTCCATGTATGATAGTATTTTCCTTCATAGAATACTGCTTCAGAAGCTAGCCATATGAGTTGCTGCAGGCAGTGATCTCCAGGAGCTAGTATAGTGTCTATGTCAGGCTGTCTTTGGCCTAATACGGCAACGTAGACAAAGACCAGTCTTTCTTCTTCCTCTTGTTCATGGAGAATAAAGATAAGTGATCATTCTCCTCCGCCTTCCCTTTGAGCATTTCTAGAGCATTTCTAGAGCATTTGTAGTCACATCTGTCCTATGCACACTGTATTTATGAGGAAGAAAATCTGCCCCCAAGGAACTCACGGTCATATCCAGCTACCCACTTTCTTTAGACCTCTTCTAATGGAGTCCTTTCTTGAAACTTGGTTTTAGTACTGCAGATGAAAATTGATCAACTGTACCAGTGCTAAGGCTGTGTGGTGCAAAGGGGTAAAGTCCTGACTGTGACACAGATGACCCAGGATCAGATTGATTCTGTGCTGGAGGAGTTTTGCCAGAGAGGGAGGGTGGGTGTGAGTCACCAGTGCTGGCTTGTCCATCCTGGGAAGTGGGAGGTAACACGGCTTGCTCAATGGCTGTGACTCCACAGAGGCTAGTGTAACAGCATGTGGCATCACAGTGCCCTCTTTGCAGTACATTCTTATGCTGTTGCTGAAGCATGCATGCATCATTTCACCATTATTGTGGGGATATGTGCACGTTAAACTGTCTTGAGGTGTAGTGAGTAGCAGCTAAGTAGTGGCCTTAGAGACTATCTGAATAGTGGTCTGCCATTATCAGTCTTGCACAAGAGGGGCAAGTAGGCATTTGAGGAACAGTTGGGCATATTGCATGCATTCATGGAGATTAAAAATACCAGAGAGAAATAATATGATTCGGAAACTCGAGGGCTGATTCCCAGCAAGTATAGGGAGAGAAAGATCTAGGAGAGAAAGATAGTGTACCAGCAAGCTAACTGCTATTTCTTTGGATGAAAGTTTAGATAGAAGAATTGTCTTCGTGGAGATAATTCATACAGTGCCACTCTAACTGTTAGTCTACCCATCCCTTTTTTTTTCTCTTTCCTACCTGCTGACCATCAGGATTTGCTATTAATTGGTCTTCCTTAACCCTGTGGGTTGGTGCCAGTTATGTAAGCTGTCATGCATACAGCCATTGTAATTTTCTCTTGGATAGCCCTAACCCTGTAGGCATTCGCATCACTGAAGAAGGGGAACCCTGTGCTCTTCTAGTGATGTGATGTGTGCATGATCCCACACATGTCTCCTCAAAGTATCTGGCTTTAGTTCACCAAACCAAAGTTCTCTGGTCCTGTGGCCATTGTGCGAGTCAAGGGTAACAGTACTTGTTCATTTGGTAGATTTTAGTGTATGTTACCAAAATATCCAAAATCTGTCTTCAAGAATAGTTGTACTACTAACCTTGTTTTTGCTTTATAAATTAGTTTCCATTTTGTTTTGTACAGCAGGTAAAGTAATGTTGTACAGTTGGCTGAAATTGGATCAAATTAATGCTTATTAAGATAATTTAAGATTTATTTATTTTTTAATCTCCTCTTCACAGGATCTTGCCCAGTGGCTGCTCTTATTGCCCTTCATTGACCTGTCTGTTCCCTTCTTGGGATGGAAATTGTGCACATCTGGTCAGGAGGAGGTCCCTATAGCCCTTTTTTCCATAGCCAGAGGATTTTATTAACCCATTAATTTCTAGAAGTAAGAGTTGTGCAGTAGGAGGTAAGCTAGTCTTAATCTTTTGGGCTTCCTTCCAGTGCATGTAACCAACCACAATTTACTCGCATATTAATTCATTGCCAACAGTTTGTGCTTGTTAAGCTGGTACTCCACCGATGCAATATTCAGTGCTACCTCTGAGTGTCACCCAAGAGCCTCCTCCCTTCCCTAGACGGGTGAGCTGACACTGGCCATTCACTCCCATCCTCCTGGCCTGTCCCTTCCAGTACTTGTGATGCTAGTCAAACATAAAACTTGAGATTTATGTATTATTTTTTTTCTTTTACTTCAGTTGCACTCTTGAAAGGCTACAGCGTTGCATCTTTAAGGATAAAATAAAAACAAACAAAAAACATATAAATGCTACTTCTAGGTCTATTTAGGCATCATTAAGGATCGAGCCAGTGAATGTTATAAACTGAGAAAAAGATGTCATACTAAAAATCAGGAAGTAGAGTTTAGAGGAAGCGATAAAAGCCAAGAAGGCAGTACTTTATTACTTTTGTTTGTTCGTTTGCTTGTTAACTGGTTAAGTTAACTGAGGGACTGTTTGACGTGGGCCACAACTGAAGTTTGTAGAGTTTGTACACATATTTTTGCACAGTTTAAAATAATAAATTAAACAGCAATCAGGATTTAATCACAGACACTGAAACCAAAGTTGTAGGGAGGGGGGAGGCTGTTGGAACTGTAGTAGAAGTGCTGATCATTTTCTGCATGCAGTTTTGGTAACTGTTTAAGAAGTAGTCACAGTCACAATTGAAGCTTTCACTACTGTTTAAATGACAGTCAGTGCTTGTATGGTAGAAACTGTAGCAAAGATGTGGTGTAGCTTCTTGCTACAGTTTTGTGAAAGTGTTTTACAGAGTTTAGCAAGGAAGTGTTATTTAGAAAAATAACAGTATTTCTTTGCTTACCTTAAAAACATATTTTATTAACGTAAATGATTGTCAGTAATTTATCTTAAGTAGAAAGCTGTTATAACTTTTTGTTACACTTTTGCAGTTTTATACAGCATAGAGTTATTGTGTAGATATACAAGTGTTTTGTGTAACCCAAAGACCTTTTCTTCTTTTCTTTTTTGGGGGTATTTATTTGCCCTTATCTGCAGTCAAGGGAGGTGCTAAATGATCATTGCCCAGGGCACCATAATCAATGTTGCTACAGTTCTGACTGTAGCAGTAAGGCAGAACCCTTGACTTCTCTGTCACTGACACACACACACACACACACACACACACACACACACACACACACACACACACACACACACACACTTATGTCAGAATAAAGGAGTCTGCTAAAGAGAGAGAAACAGCAGCATACAGAGTGGTATTTATCTTAAAAAGGCCCTTTGTCAGAGAACTGGAAGAAGAGTGCAAAGGACAGAGTCTTAGAACAGCTGAGGGCAGATGTAAAAACTTAAGCATGCAACTACAATTCTAGGGAATGAGTTGCTAAGAACAGTCTGTTTCTGCTGCCACACTATGTTGAAATACAAGCTTAGGAGAAGTTAATTTCTTATCTTTTCTTTTAAAATGTTGATTAGAACTTTCGTGGTTGATACAGTATTCCATATATGTTTTATTTTTGCATTTGAATAACCAGTGTTTTTTTTTGTGTCATTTTACTATGTATGTCCAGTTCATCAAAGTGTGTGTTCTTTTTGATACTTTTGTAAACTTATTGCAAAATTGTTATTTATATTTATTATAAAGAGTTGATTTCATACTGCACTGGTACTCAAATGTGTTTTCCTATAGGGAGCTATATGTAATTAAAGTTATATTTTCACTAAGTTTTTGTACATTTAACCTAGGAGTCGCTACTCTCCCAGGATCTTCAGCAGTCCACTTGGCACTTATTATTTTTCTGAAACCTGTTGAATTTTTGCTCATCATTCCATCATTACTGCTGGTGGGGTAGTGCTTTCTTGTTCTGAGTCCTGGATAGCACCATAGGGTGTGAACTGCTTCTATAGAGAATGTAAATCCATTAATCTTCAAATAGAACCATGCTTTTAGTGGTTGAATTATGGTCTGAGATTTGGTATGGGCTGTGAAATGTCAGTGGACTCCTATCTTTTTTTTTCCCTCTACCTGCTTCAAATTTTGCCAGGTGCTCTGATTTCTTTCAACACTGGATAAGCGTGGTGTAGGTGTATTATCAAAGTGAGTGTATACCTTGCTCAATGGACTGACATCCTGCCTGGGATTTATTTCCTGCTTTGTATTCATTCTGCATGGATAAAGTGGGTAATTGGAGAATGACTTGAATGAATAAATAAATGAATTTTGAAAGTGAATATGTCCTATTAGCAGATGAAAACTGAAGGATTTTTTTTTTCTGACTTTAGGTAATTACAGGTGACAAACACAATGGGCCTGTGTAAATGTCCTAAGAGGAAGGTTACTAATTTATTTTGTTTTGAACATCGAGTTAATGTCTGTGAACACTGTCTTGTGGCAAATCATTCCAAGGTATGTATGATTTTTTTTTTAATTCTTCAGAGTTGATTTTGATTCTCTGTGAGTTATGTTTTATTGTTTTAACTGTGATATGTTTTAACTATGTCAGGATTTATAGAATACAGTGACATTAATAGCCAGTCACAAGTAACTTGCTTGTATTTTGTAATTTAAGTGTCCTGTTGGACTGTTCTTTTGCACAGAATTCATGGTCCTTTAGCTTATCAAGTTCTTTCTAATGCAGGTTAGTAAACTTCATTATTGTCTTTTTTTTTTAGCCTCTGGTTTCTCCCTGGAAGAGGGAGCATTTTCTTTAAGGCACGGTTTTTTTTTTTGCTGCTTTCAGACCATCTGTCTATCTTCTACATTTTTTCTTCTTCATCCACCGAGGTAAGATCTCTCCAAGAGAGGCTGTCATTCAGACAGCCATCAGGGGTGTTTTTAATCTGGTGGCCTCTTCCCTCTGCACTTGCCTGGTAAAAAGCCTGGGAATTGACATGCAGTGGGCATCAGTCAGGGTGTGTCACTAACTTCAGAGAATGCTGTAAGCTGTAGAGAGGCCCCCCCCCCCCACTCACGTGAAGCCAGCACTCCCATGGGGTTTGTGGTCTCCACCGGGGTTCATCCACAAGATCATGCATCCTGGTCATGTGTTCCCACCCTCTCACCCCAAGAACAGGTGAGTTGCCTAACAGATGTCACTCCTGCTCCCCCGCCCCAGCTCCAACAGGATTCCAAGCTGCTACTCCATCTTAGGCTGCCTAGGTCACAGTCAGGACTTTATCCGTCCATGTCAGTGGGTCTGACCTGTGAGCCTTTCTTTGCATTTTGCTTATGGCTGTTGGAGGTCAGTGGATGATGGCTTGGATCTCTTTCAAGGCCTTGATTGACATTAGGTCAACAGTACTCATGCCAACTTGCCATGAAGACCCACTATTTTGTCTGGACTGAGCTGTGCATTAATATCCTAGTATAAGTATATGGATGTCTGCCTCAGTTATCCAAGGTATTTGAATTTTGCTATTATTATATCTTGTAATACCATTGTGAGTCAATCAGTAATTTTTGTTTTGGTATAAAATATTTATATTATAGATTTTTGTAATTCTGCAAAATATGTTCTAGTAATACACGAGTTACTAGCCTCAGTAACTTTTAAGAGAAGTGCTACCCATGTGGACACTTAGTATAGTACATGGGGATACAAAAAAATTTGTGATCGTACTGATCTCATAAGAAGTCCATCTCCTGTAAGCAGCAAGACTCATGCCACAGGCGTTGTGATAGTTCAGGAGTTAAATTTTCCTGGGCTGCCTGGAATCCTCCCCTTTTTTTGTCATGCTTCCCCATTCTTTTTGCTGTATTTTATGAATGATTTGAAAGCTGGAATGTGTGTGAGTAAAATTATCTTTAGTCTCGCATTTTCCTTTTTTCATTTTCCTTTTTTGTTTATAAACTCTGTTTTCTGATCATTATTTATTTATTTATTTATTTATTTTTGGAAAAGGTTTTCTTTTTTAATACACAACTGGGTCATGGTCCACTCATCTCAACATCCCAGTTTATTTTTAGAAAGTATGACTGTGATGGGGCTATTCTGCCAGCAGACATACACGTAGTGTATGATTTGATTTGGAGAAGGGCACAACACATTGTGTCTTTTTTAACCAGTGTTTGTGGTGCAAATAAAAATTTAAGGGCACATTTGAAAGAATAGGGCTTATCTGCCAAGATGTGTTAAGTAAACCATTAAATACTTTCCAGCAGACTTCAATTAAAAAGGGATTGAGAGAGAGAGAGTCTCTTTTTCCTCGTGTTATTAAATGAAACCATGCATCTTTTTATAATTTTTTTTGTTTAGTTTCTCTTAGCACCACTTTACCTTTCACAGTGGCATATTCTTTGCTGCCAGTGTTATTGCTGAAAAGGTGAATGCTATCTTTGAGCCTGTTAAAATTCTGACTGTACTAATTGTTGAAGTATACTACTTCTGAGTGCACCAGTATAGGCGGCTGACTTCAGGACAGCTACTCCCGGATCTGTCCTTTGTCCTTTATGTTTTAACAAGTTAGCCAAGGCTTTGTTAAGAGCATATGGAAGGGGATCTGAATCTTTCCTCCACCTCTTCTGTTCTTGGTTGATAATAAGCTACTTCTGGGATGGCTTTTTTTCCTACCACAAGTGTCCGTGGCACCTCTCTCTCCATGGCTATCCCTACAATTTTTTTAATGGCATAAGTCATAAGTAATTAGGCTCCTGACTTTAATTTTAGTTCTTCCACCAGTATAGCCATCTCCAATGTCTTTCTGCCTGGAAGTAATGCCTCTGTACCGGTGTCCCAAGAAAAAATATTAACTTCAGCCCTGTTGGTGTCAGTTCTTTTGATATCTGTGTTGTTTTCATTGGAACCGTGGTCTCTGCCATAGGTTCCAGGGTACCCAGTGTTGTATCTAAAGCCTGCCTACCAGATACTACAATCCAACATCATTACAGTTGATATTGGAAACCATTATTTTTCCTTCTGTCTTCGCAGAACAGCAGTATTGAAGCCTGTCAGGCAATTTATACTGCAGACAGAGGGTCCTCTGGCCTTTTGCAGTCCTGCCCCTCCTGGTCTTCTCAAAATGAGTGCTATATTTATCTGTCTTTTGAACCCTGCCCTTCTGTGGGACTCAGAAAATCCTTGGCCAAGGCCAAGCATTTGAGTCCCCTGTGAATTCCCCGATAAAAACACCTGGATATGAGGTACAAGGAATAAATTCACCTCCTTCTCCCACCTAGAAAGCTTGATGTGTAGTGATTTAATTGCAGCTAATGCAGCAGTAGGGGGACTCTCCAGATAATCCTGTACCTTATCTCCCAGAATTAACTGTAAAAAACTTGCAGGTTCACCCAACAGTCTTACTGAGGGCACATCTTCACTCCAATAAGGTTAGGTTCATCAAGCATCTCTTTTTCAATTTCTTTTAATTGTACTTTGTCAAAACGACATGCACTTATATTGCGGGATCTGGTGCTGCAGTTTATGCCCCCCCCACACACACACACACACACACACACACTGTTGTGTGGCTGTGGAGTTGCTGGAGTTGTGTGCAGCCATTGCACAAAATAATTTTTTTGGTCATTTTTGACTTTTGCTTCTCTTTATAGGAAAGTCAGTGAAGGGTAACTGAACGTAGGGGAAGCCTTCCTGAGTGGTTCCATCTTTGGTAAGTATTCTTAAGGATGCCATTAAGTTGGCTTTGGAGAACACTGATATGATGATCTCCATTCCAAAGAAGGTTGACCACGTATTCTGCCTGACATCCAAGGATCATTTCATTTGGGTGGAGACCCCCAAGTCATATAACATAACTTCTGCAGTGTCCTACAGAAGGCTCCAACACTGCCGTGCCCAGCTGTCCTTTCCCCAGACAAGCAGTTATGTGCCATGGACAGATTCATGAAGCTCATGTTAACAGCTGCCTTGTTATTTTGTGTGTTTTATATATCACAGTGCACATAGTATATTCCCAGAGGTATCCAGCTGGTTAAATGTATCGACCATTAGACGGATTGCAGAATGTGCCTGTTAGGGAGAATTTATTGACTCATACCTTAACTTTCTGTTTAAATGCCGTAAGTGACAACCCAGCTGAGGGAGCTGAACAGGCTATAGGATTTGGCATTGCCATACTACTGTACTCTTGGCTGTGTTTGACTGAGAGCATATTCCTTTCTTTTCAGTTTCCCCTCATCTTTGAGAAAGTAGCGTGCATCAAATATAGTACATGGGGAAAAAAACTGACAAAACAAATCCAGAGAAAAAATTATTTTACTCGCACAATTTCTGTAGAGCAATTCTGTAGAGCAACTCTGGAAGTTTTCACCAAATATTATAATATTTTGGGGGTATCCAGTCACCTTTGTTGCCATTCATCAGTCCCTTCTGTTCCTTTGCCAAATATCCCATACCTTCAGAAACAGAGGCGGAGGAGGAGGAATTTGTCCAGAAGAAACCTTTTGGATGGGCATATTACATTCAAGCTTTTCCTATTCTCAGAAAGAAACTGGATGTGCTTTTTGGATCTTCAAGATGCATGTCTCCATGTCATACATATTTACACTAATTGGACGAGCCAGTTGCTCTCCATTCTGCACACTTCTTTTTGAGTTTGCCCTAAGTGTTCACCCTTTTATATATACATGGTAGTAGATTACCAGAGAGTACAAGGAACCAAGAGCTTCCATTACACAGACAGGTGACTCCTCACTGATTTCTCCATAAAGGAACTTGCCTAACTCAAGGAGTCTCTGTTCATGCTTCATTCCCTGAGGAATTTAGTCAACCTTACCAAAAATCACACTTTCTTTAAGCTCAAAGTGTAGATGTTCTTCGTGTTTCACTGTTGCAGTCATTACATTTGGGTAATCTGCTGGCAGGTGGCCCTCAGTTGGCCTGAATTTCAAAGTCTTTAGTCCTGCGTCGGTTGCTGTCTCCTCTTCCATGACATCAGGGCATCAGGGGTATAAAACAAGCAGCTGATGCCATTTTCTTCAGTCTTTCTTGCCGCTCGGTGCTCGAAGCAGAAGCATTTCGCAAGTGCTGGTTGGCAGACTCCTGAAATATTCAAGTTTGAGTTTCAGAAACGAAGTCTTCACTGAAGCTAAGTACCCCGTTGAGGGAACTTTTTTCTTGCTCCAAACTGATGTCAGAAAAAGTTAATAATTGTATTAAGCAAATACCTCAGAAGAATTTCCATGTATACTGTATTCCTTGCCTAGGCCCTGATCACAACGTGCCTGGCTGTCAGGTTTTGTGCTAGATTTAACCACTGCACTATTAAATGTCGGTATATTTTTGCCTCAAAGTATTTTGGAAACAGATTTAACTACCAGAAATGTCGTCGGATGGCAGTCCGACTACTGGAGTACATAAAAAACGCAAAGGAAAGGACAGTGACAGACAGTCGAGGTCCAAAACCAACAACGAAGCTTCTCCTAAGCCAGTCGCCAGTTCACCGGTACTCGGTGAGGTGCTATCGCAGCCCCTGATACCTGCTACTTTCAAGTCGCAGGCCCCTACCGAGACCAACGTGGAGTCCGGCACGCCACGAGATACTCAAAGTATTGGACCCACAGATATATCTCCCTTGAATGGGTCCGGAGCCGCTGAGCAGGCACCAGCTTCTAAGGGTGTATTCAGGCCTCAACATTTTTATATCACACCGACGACAGCTGCAAAACCAAAGACAAAAGCAACTTCTAAAACTAAAAAAATTATGCTTACCTTGATCGGGGGTTCCCATCCCCCTCCTGATAATAGGCCTGGGCAAGACACTGATTATGAATCTTCAAATCAGGTTTCTATTTTTTCTGATTCCTTTTCTGATCAAGAATTATCTATACCTCCCTATGAGGATTCAGATGCAGAGGAGTTTATACCATCTGCATCACCTCCTGAGGATTATTCATTTGGAGAAACCTTGCATACTTTGAAGGAGCATTTTCACTGGGAGAGTCAAGATTTCTCAGAATCAAAAAAGAGGCTCGGGGATTTCCTTTTCCCTCAGCACAGGCCTTTAGCCATACCCCCTGTTTTAGACATTGTGGATGATGTGTTTTCAGAGTCAAGCTTGACCCCTGACCCCTTACCTCCAGCTCCCAGCAAGCCTGACCGATATTACAGGGTCCCTGACTCACACAAATTTTTATTTAGAAACCCTGCTGCTGATCCTGAAACTATTTCACAGGGTCCAAAGGGAGTTAAGGCCTCAACAGCAAAAAATCCTACCCCCTCTGACATAAATTCAAGGGCACTGGATAGATGGGGAAAAAAGGTTTATACATCTGCAACCTTGGCAATTAGGGCCTTAAACTGCCAGTTTCATATGCTCAAGTATCAGTGACATGTTATGGGATTGCTGAAGCAGAAAATGATGTTGATTTCTGAATGTGCAGAAAATAAAGAATTGCAGGAATTATTGCATGCAGCTGAACAGGTTGGAAAGCATACTTTGCAATGTGGTTTTGATTCCTTAGAGGCCTCCTGCAGGGCCGCAGTTACTGGATCTGTGATTAGGAGGCATGCCTGGCTAAAAGAGCAAAATTTGCCTAATCATGTTAAAGATAAATTACTGGATGCAGCTTTACAGCATGATACTCTGTTTGGTATTATGGCAGAAGAGGTTTTAAAGAAAATGGTAAGTCTATGCAAACTGTAAAAGACGTCTTACAAATGCAGCCACCAAGATTCAGTAGACACTGGCCTACAAAAAACTGGTCCTTTCCTATGTCAGACAGAGCTCAAAGGGGCAAATCCAGATGCCCTAAGTGTTCCAGATACCAGGCACAAGATTCTTACAGGTCAAAGCAATGGGGCGCTTCTACCTCCAAATCTGGAGGAGATAAAGCGCAAACCTACAGAAAACAGTCCCAATGACTTCCCCCTGCCTTCACCAAGCACTTACCTTTCGGCAGCACCCTTAGGGGGAAAATGAGCACTTTTTGCTCAAAATTGGGAGTTAATAACCCATGACAAGTGGGTGCTAAACATAGTATCACAGGGATACAGATTCCATTCCCATACTCTGCCAATGGCAAATGGTTGGCCGGATCTGCCAAAAAATCAATGGGCAGAGGCACGGAAACAGGTTACGTCCCTCATGGATATGGGGGCCATTCAGCCAGTACCAGAACAGGAAAAAGGACAAGGTTTTTACTCTACTGTTCTTGGTACCCAGAAAGGACAAGGCCTGGCGGTCAATACTGGATTTATCGATTTTGAACACATACGTGGACATTCCAAAATTCAAAATGCTGACTTTGCAGCAGCTTCTGCCCATGCTGGGCAAGAATGCTTGGCTGGTGACATTAGACCTAAAAGAGGCATACCTGCATGTCCCAATAAGGCAATCATGCAGAAGATACCTCAGATTCAAGGCTGGAAAAATGCATTACCAATTCTCTGTACTGCCCTTCGACTTATCTACTGCGCCCAGGGTCTTTACAAAGTGCCTGGCACCAGTAATTACTTTTTGCAGACAAAGAAGTATTATGAATATATCCTTACTTGGACGAATGTCTCATTCAAGCAGAGAACAAGGACATTCTTCTTCAACACCTGGCGTTTGTGAAAAGGCTTCTAACATGCCTAGGGTACACAATAAACGAAAATAAATCACAACTGGTACCCCCTAGAAAGATAACATTCTTGGGTGCAAGCTTGAATACAACTGCCCAGATGGCTTACCTCACGCCAGACAAACAAAGGCAACTGACTACTTACTTCAAACTGATGGCAACAAAAACCCAGTTATCTGCAAGACAAACTCTGCAGGCCTTGGGCTTCATGGCATCCTACATCCTACTGATTCCATATGCAAGACTGCATATGAGGAAACTTTTTAATGGTACCTAAAAAGTTTATGGAGTCAACATTGTCACAGTCTGGAAACAATGATTCCTCTCATTCCTTGCCTACAACAGGAGTTTCTATGGTAGGCAAAGGCATGTCACCAAAACATGGACGGGCCTTCACTCTACCCCCTGCCAGCCAAACCTTAACAACAGATTATGCCTGGGGGGCCTACATGTCTGGAAGATGCATTCAGGGCATATGGACCCCAAAACAAATGCATCTACATATCAACCAAAAAGAGATGCTAGCTGTTCAAAATGCCCCGACAGCCTTCAAGGACTTACTTCACCCAGGACAGCTACTGATAAAGACGGACCACACTATCGTTATGTGGTATATAAACAAGCAGGGCGGCACACACTCATACCCCCTTTGCAGATTAGCCATGGCACTGTGGGACACAGCTTTGACGTACCAAATACATCTTCAAGCTCAATTCCTGCCAGGAAAACAAAATATTTTGGCAGATGATTTAAGCAGAAACCTTATGGACCCTCACGAGTGGAAACTGGATCCACAAGTCTTCAGCATGATAACAAAGAAATGGGGGAGCCCGGACATAGATCTATTTGCCTCTCCTCAAAATTATCAATTGAAAAGATTCTGCACAAGGACTTATCACAGACAAGCATGGAAAGTGGACGCCCTATCCTTCCTTTCCTCCTCTGCCTCTTCTTCCCAGGGTCCTACTAAAAGTCAGACAAGAGAAACCAAAGATGATACTAATTGCCCCGGACTGGCCCCGCCAATACTGGTACCCAGTCCTAAGAAACTTGTCTCAATACCCAGCTTGGACCTTACCTCAAAGACCTCAACTACTGTCCCAGCAAAACAATCCGATCCTGCACAATCAACTCCAGACACTGAACCTGGCAGCATGGCTGATCATGTAGTTATACAAACAACACCTCTCAGTAAAGCTGTGATGGATGTTATTTTGGAAGCCAGAAGGCCTAGTATTAGAAAATCTTATGCTGATAAACAGAAGAGATTCTGTGCTTGGAATCCAGCACAAGGAACTGATACAGCAGAACCAAATATTCCTCAGATATTACAATACTTGACTGAGATGCTTAACAAGGGCCTATCTTTCTCATCAATTAAAATCCACGCCTTTGCCATTTCGGCTCATTACAATACAGAGCCACCAATCTTTTCTCATCCTTTACTAAAGCAGTATCTTAGAGGAGCCAAAAATGTAAGGCCTCCTAGAAGATCACCAATACCTGCATGGGACCTCAATTATGTGTTGGAAAAGCTCACCCTGCCACCATTTGAACCAGCTGCTACTGCTGATATAGAGTTGTTATCATGGAAAACAGCTCTGCTACTAGCAATTACTTCAGCAAGAAGAGTCTTAGAGCTACAGGCCCTCATGGCCGTGGAGCCTTTTATCATATTTTACCCAGACAGGGTGTCTCTGAGGACAAATCCTTCATTTATGCCTAAGGTGGTTTCCAGTGTGGCCTTTAACCAAACAATTCATCTGCCAACCTTTTGTCCAGATCCGCAGAACAAGGGGGAGATAATTCTGCATTCCTTGGACGTACACAGACAGCTAAGATTCTACTTGAGCAGGACTAAAACTCTAAGAAAAACTGAGCAATTACTAGTGGCATATGCTGCAGGATCAGAAGGAAAGGCTATTTCAAAGCAGACTATTTCAAAGTGGATAAGCCACTGCATTCGTTTCTGCTATTTACACCATGGCAAACCTGTGCCCAAGGGCATTAGGTGTCATTCCACCAGAGCTGCAGCTACTTCAGCAGCTTTTCTCAGAGGAGTTCCAACCAAAGACATTCTAGAATCTGCTACTGGGAGCTCTGTTCATACCTTCACAAAGGATTATCATTTGCCTCTCTTCTCCAAATCCAGGGCAGGCTTTGCCACTGCAGTTCTGCAGGGCCTTATAGCTGCTCCTAATGTTATTTAGTTCCATCCTCTCATCCATAGCTTTGGGATTCTACCCAAATGTAATGACTGCAACAATGAAACACAAAGAACATAGTACAGTTGTGTACACTTACCATAAATGTAGATGCTCAAGTGTATTCACTGTTGCAGTCCGGGTTACCCACCCGCCATCCCCCTTTTCTATAACTTCTCTTTCCTTCACTATTTTCTAAAGCCTTTGTGGTGTATTTGCTTTTAGATGAAGGTAAAGTTTATGTTGCTTAAAGTGCATTTACATATATTTCTGTTTATTTATTTATATATATATTTTTGCCCCCCATTTGGGGAGCACCTGACATCTGGGGCAAGAAAAACTGAATAAAATGGCATCTGCTGCATGTTTTATACCCCTGACGACCTGACGTCATGGAAGAGGAAACAGCAACCGGCGCAGGACCCAAGACTTTGTTATTCAGGCCGACTGAGGGCAACCTGCCAGCAGATTACCCAAATGTAAGGACTGCAACAATGAATACACTTGAACATCTACATTTATGGTAAGTGTACACAACTGTACTATATCTGGGACAAAGGAAAAGGGGAGTACTTGTTTATTGCAAGAGGAGCTGCAATAGTGATAGAAGAGAAAAAAAGGAGCTATTAATGGCAGATTTGTAGTATTAAGTGGTTACTGGCAAGGGAGCAGGATTACACACTGGCATGTATTTATATTCCACCTAAAATTGTTGCAGTGGAGCGTAAGAAAATTCTGGGAGAAGTAACCAGTTTTCTGCAGGGAATATTGCTTATAGGTGGGACTGCAATTTGATATGCACCAGTGAGGATGTATCTTGGGGTCTAGAAGGAAAATATAACAAAAGAGGGTAGATTTTTTGAAGAAATTTATGAAAATATTTAGTATAGAAGGCGTGAATTCAGTAGTAGGAGTTTGGAGAGAATTTTACATATTATCCTCCAGGTACAAAAACTGGGCAAGGCTAGGCAGAAGTTACATTTCAAGGGAACATGTGCATTTATTTGAAAGTTTTGATATGCATCCTATAACTATTTCAGATAACACTCCAAATATTAAATAAAAATGCAGAGTAATGAAGTAAAATGAGAGACTGGCACTTCTCCACCTATCTGTTAAATAGAGAAGAATGTAAGGACTGGGTAGTGGAAATTATTTGTGAATTATTAGGAAAGCTAGAAATTTATTTTGAAAATAAAGCTAGGGAGTGGGATAAATTAAAGTTGAGTTTAATATGAGGTGGAAATAAAAGAAAAAATATGTTTAAAAATTAACAAGAATTATTTAAAGGGACTGACAAAGGTTAAAGTATTGCAGAATAGGGGAAAACTGAAAGAACAAGAAGAAGTGCAATTGCAGAGTGCTAAAGAGGTAATAAAGGAGAACCTCAGTAGTATGCATGTGTTTAAAAATACTGCTGTTAAACAACTGTTTTTTGATAATAACTCCAGAGTACAAAAGCTTTTAGCACAACAGCTCAGGCAGCAGAAAGTAGAAAACCAAGATTAGGGAGCTTATAATAAGGAAGATAAACAGACATCCTGTAACAGGAAAGATAAACAGAGATCCTAAAGAGGTTTTAGAAATATTAGAAATATTTTGGAATTTTTATGAAAATCTGTAAAAAGCACAGAAATGTGGAAGTCAAGAAAAAGTACAAATGGAAATGTTTATGGAAAAATTAAATATGCCAAGGTTAGAGGCAGACTAGGGTGAATTGCTACTAGTTAGGAGGAGATGATGATAAAAATGATAATAGTTCTGATTGGTAGATCTGATGGGTCTTTACCATCTTTAGGTATTAGAAGCCACAACCACTTTCTTCCAGGATGTTGATACTTCTCCTTTTAAAATACTGTTAGACAAAATCTTCCAGATCTTTATCACTTTCTTCCCCCGTCTTCCAAATTTCCACAGGAATATCATCTATTTCTGGGGACTTTATGTGTAGATTGGTTATACGTCACCATTTTTATCTCATCTCTTCCTATCCTAACTATTAATAATTGACCCTCATGTACCTCTAACCTTGGTATAGTTAGTTGTTCCATAAACATTTCCATTTGTACTTTTTCTTGAATTCCACATTTCTCTGCTTTGTACAGGTTTTCATAAAAAATTCAAAATATTTCTAATACATGTACAGGATCTCTGGTTATTTTCCCTTTTACAGGCTCCATAAACTTAGCAACAACCTTTTCTACTTTCTGTTGCTTCCACTGTTGTGCCAAAAGTTAAAATCAAACAGCGTGTCCTATGTAGCCACTCAGGAACCAGTAAAAATACTAAAGGCACCACTCCAATGAATACAACAGCAGGGCAACAGTAAAACAATGCAACTAAGTAAACACCCCATACAAAGTCATAGAAACTTAAAAAAACATATTTATTGCAAGTAAAAACAAATACAGGTGAAGCGCTTTTGTCACATTAATGTTGGGACTTCTTCAGATCCCCAAAACACATACATTACCTTGTTCCAGTAGCTACGCCCCTATTAAAAGGTCAGATGACTAAGACATCTCATTCATGTAACTGGTCTCTCGTACTCTTAAACAGCCAGCATAAATAAAATTTCCTATGTTTTTAAAATTTTTAATGTTTTTCAAAAGATGCCTGAAATCCATAACAATTTCTTAAAAAATAAATTAAATATTAAACCGTATGAAATAATCCTCTTAAAATTCAATAAAATATGAATTATAGCATTAAGACCATTAAATTCAGGAATTATTGCATTCATTGTCCCCTTCCCCTTAATTTGTGTTCATCCAATCTACCCTTAAAATTATGTTTGTACAAAATGTGTTCCGAAAACTCATTGATTGATTGATTGATTATCATTCCTACTCATGTTGAGACCCTCTATAGTTCCTGTGCTTTAGATTTTAAAATGGGAAGAATTGGCAATTGCTCATTGATCCCTGGTGGTACTGTATCATTGTTTGAATTGCCAAAGCAATTCTCTTCTTTCTGACTCTTAACTCCTACCATCCTCCCCTTGGATTCATAGGGATGATGTCCGTAATCCCAAATTTAAATTGTATACAGCCTGGGCAAGACTGGGTCTGCTTAAAAGGTGCATTGTTGGTGTTACCCTTGGAGATGGCATATAAATGTTTATATCTTTGTTTCTCCATTTTTCCCACATAAAATATCCACACTTCTGACATACAGCTATGTGTACTATCCCTTTGGTGGCAAGCACTATATTGGTGTTTAACTTTTGTATAATTAACCCTGTTCCTTCCAAAATAAAGATGCATTGTTTACATGTCCTACATCTACTACTACTCTTCCTCCGGGGTGTTTTGTTAAGTTTCATGTGTATGAGCAAAATGTTTAAGTTCCTACCAGTTTTGTAAACAAATTGTGGCTCTGACCCTAAGATAATCCAGATATCAGGGTTACTTTCAAAAATAACCCAATTTTTCCTGATAATCTTTAAGCAAAAATAGTTCCTTAACAGTCGTCTTTCTAAACTCAAGCATATTATTGAGATGGTCGCTTATTTCTCTTTAGCACAACACAAATGCGCCTCTTCTTGTTCTGTGAAATTCCCCCTATTCTGCAAAACTTTAACCGCCTCGCCTAAAAAAATTCTTAAACATATCTTTTTCTTTTATTTTCACCTAATTTTTAAACTCCACTTTAATTTTATCCTACTCCCTAGTTGTATTTTCAGAACAAATTTCTATCTTCTCTAATAACTCTTGAATAATTTCCACTACCCATTCCTTAAATTACTCTCTTTTTAACAAATGGGGAAGTACCAGTATCTCATTTTTACTTCATTACCCTGAATTTTTATTTTAATTATTATTGGCGCATGATCTGAAATAGTTATTGAATGCATATCAAAACTTTCAATTAAATGCACATGTTCCTATGAAATATAATTTCTGTCTAGCCTAGCCAAGTTTTTGTACTTTGAGGAGTAATATGTAAATTTTGTCTGAACCTCTACTACTGAATTCACATCTTCCATACCAACTATTATTTATAAATTTCTTCAGAAATGTACCCTCTTTTGTTATATTTTCCCTTCTAGGCCCCCCATTCACCCTCATAGTTGCAAGTCGAGTTCCAGTCCCCACCTGTAAGTAATTATTTCTCCCAGAATTTTCTTAAGCTCCACTGTAGCAAAGTTGGAGTATAAGTAATATGCCTGTGTAATCCTTCACCTTTGCCAGTAGCACCTTAGTCCTACAGTCTGTCATTATTATCATCTTTTTTGCCTCTTTTATCACTATTGGATCTCCTCTTGCAATTAATATAAGTAATCCCCTTTTTTTGTCCCAGATGTTTTGATGAATAAACATCCTGAAATCCTTTCTTTATCAAATTCACATGCTCAGTTTGTTCCAAATATGTCTCCTGTAGCATAGCTATTCATGCTCTGCATTTTTAACATAGTTCACTACTCTTTCTTTTTTGTATGCCTCTGTGAGACCATTCACATTTAAAGATAATATGGAAAGTGTCATTATGATAAGATGTTATTCTTCCCAGCTGTTATGTATAAGAGCTGTTTTAAAGGCATAGTTTCAGCTTTTGTGCTAACATGTGTACACTGTTTGGCAGGATGATCTTTTATGGAGTTGTTTCTTGTCATATCCATTGAACTTGTGTAACATCTTCCAAAACGTTTTGTTTTAATGGAAACACTCAAATATAAAACAAACACACCCCTAGAACACCCCAAAACCTATTAGCTTAATACTAACACACAAAACTGTGTACATCTTCAAATAACAAAGTTTAACCCTCCTAATAGGAACAATTATCCCAGGTTGACAGCCACACTCATAGGCTTGAATTAACCTATAATGAAGGTAATCCATGCTAAGACGCATGATACAGCCTGTGCCTGTACTTCCACTAAATGCGGTATGTGGTTATCTTTATTTTTATTCCTCTCCCAAATGTAGAAAACAACTGGAATGCTTTCAGAAAACATCATCTCCTGGTCATAAGAAGTGTTCTGTTTTTATTGTCTCCATAGAAACATGAGAGCCAGATACACAGTTGCTTTCCAATATATATATGTGTGTGTATATATATATATATATACATATATATATATATATATATATATATATATATATATATATATATATATATATATACTGTATTGTACAGTGAATATTTTTCTGCTAGAGGGAGACTTTTCATTGTATTTTGTGTTCTTTTATGTTTGCTTCCCCTTAAAACGTATTATTAAGTCAAGACAAGGGCGTTAATCCGGTCATTCCCCTTTGCAAAAGTAAAAAAAAAAGTATAAATTATTCTTATATCATGCTGTTTTGTCCAGGCTTTCTTCTCTTTTTACATTGCAGTATTTATGTTTCTTAAAACTGAACAAGAAGAAAGAAATAAAAAGATAAAAATAAAGGGGCACCTCTTTACTTTAGTATCCCTATTACACACAAAAATAACTAAAAACGCTTTACTGTATAGTATGCAGTGTATGTCGTGTTATAAAAATACTGTTAAGAACAAAATTTTGTTTTGCTTATGGTTAACTTTTTCTTTCATCTTCTCCTTTCCTAAATGTTCTTCCAAACATTAATGACATGCAGTAGGGCATATGCTTTTTTGTCCCATACAAGTTTAACATGGTCAAACAAAAGTCCAACATTTCCAGGTTTTCATTTTATGTCATACTTCACAAATGTAATTAATGCTTTGTAATCCCACATTTATTCATCAGTTTCTGAGTTGCTGGTTTTATTTTTGTTGATCTCCATTTCCTAAATCCAGTCATTGGTTAATTTTGAATGTACTCCCGCTTCTTCTAGTCAACTCATGTGTTTTTTTTGTCAGGCATTATCCTTTGGTTTGACTGGCATAGCCTCTCTATGGGCTTTGTTATCAAAACAATAAGCGGCAGAATCCCCTTCAACCCCTTTTGGCATGTACTGTACAAAGCACTTGCAGCAACTGGAGAGACCTCAGAGGTTTCTAACTAAGAAGATCAAGGGATTGCAGCACGTACCTTACACAGACTGACTAAAGCCCCTGTCACTATACACAGTATTGCATAGACTTCTTAGGGGATGCCTGGGTTACAGTGCAATCACCAACCCAAATGTAATGAATCTGCTACACATCCGTAAATCAAACGGGACAAGAGCTACCTGTTCCAGGGAGCTAAATATGGCCTGCGATTTGAGTTAGGGCATGCTGTTGGGACAGATTTGTCTCCCAGCAACTGCCGCATCTTTGGAATAGGCAGCTAATTCATGTGAAGCAGAGCATCTCTATGACCACTGTTCAAAAAGAACCTGGACGAGTGGATGGGGCACCGTAAATTCTTACCAGGGATAGCACCCACAATCCTCCTGGACATGGACAGTCATTCATCAATACAATCCTGTGTATTGACTGGAGTATCTATGGAATTACATTGAGATGAAATGGCTAGGCTTGAAATTACCTCTGGGACTGATAGCCTAGTAACCTCCTACGATAGCTTACTCTTTGTTGGACATACTTTTGTATTTCCTCCTTAGTATATCATGCATCAAAAAATATTTTTGACCCTGCAGGAAAAAAATAATCTGAAAATAGCTGGCTACAGTAACTTGAATCTCACACCTGCTTCTCGACATTCCCTGATTGCTGGAATTAATTTTACTCTTCATCTGCCTTTCATGAACACTCTACTGTCTCCCACTTTTAGTACTTTGTCCACCTGCCACAACTGTGTCAGCATCAACTCTTTCTGCTTGTAGGATTGCATCTTTAGTATTAAAGATCTGGGCTGCTTTCTCTCGGCCAGATTTGGGGGATACACATGATCTGCCCTGTCATTTAACAACTCCTGCTGTGGAATACCAGTCTAGTTGCTTATTTGTGCTTTCATAAAATTAATGCAGTCTGTTCCTTCCAGTTTCTCTGGTACATCAGAAAATCTCAGGTTTTCCCTATGTGCTCTGTCCTCGTAATTCTGCCACTTTTTGAAACCTCTCTTCTTGAGCAGTCTCATACTCAGCCAGCCTTTTCTTTATTTCAACTTCTGTTTTTTCGCAGTTTTATAAGTTCATCTGCATATCTATTTAAAGCTTCTTCCATTTTTCCCAGCCTTTTGTAATTTGAGTTGATGTGCTTCTTCAGTGTTTTATTTAACCAGCTTTGAGCAGATTTGACTTACCGTTTTCTTCTAGATTACTGAAAGTCATGTCTTGAACCAAAGCTGGAGCTTGAACTGCTTTTTTGCTGAACAACCGCAGGGTTCTTCCCATCCAGTGTTTTCTCCTCACCTATTGCGACTGGTTTTCTTTCAGGTTCTCTGAATTTCTTTTTTGCTGGCATCTAGGCAGTGCACTAACTAGCCAATTACTGAAATTTATTCAAAAAGACAAATTCACTGGCTCTTTTCTCAGACTTTCAGTTTTCAGACTAGGAGAGCTGAAATTAAGTTGCAACTCAGTGTGCAGCCATCTTGGAAGTTCCTAGTTTTCTCCTATTTTATTGAGTGGATGTCAGATGAATTGGAATAAATACACATTTTTAAGAGCCTTTCCATTACCTATTTCATTGGAATCTGATGGTATCAAGAATACCATAAAAACGATTAGAAGATTGTTTTGGGGCATAAAGACCTAGCCAACATAGTTTGTTGGTAAGGAACCTGTATATTTACATGTAAGAGAGTAAACAATATCAGGACATTGTTAGAGAAGTCAGTCACATTTTAAAAGAAATGTATCTTTAGTGTGTTTGGGCGGTTTCAGTTGTCCACTGCAAGTATGACATATATATTGGAGAATGTTCAGATGTTATAGTGAAACACACAGGTGGACAAATTGGCAAAGGATAGATATACCTGAGAAATTGTGGGAGTTGTCTATATGACAATGTTTGAACCCTGTAAGAGCTTGTCTGAGGGTAAAACTACTAGGAAGCTGTCACAGCATTAAACAGAACATGCCGGAGGGATAGATTACTGTCCCAGAGACTTCCCATACTTTTGAATAAACTACCTATCTATATCAAACAAAGCTCCTCATTAGCACTCTTCAAGAAAAATCTTGATGATTGGATGGGAAATAGGAAATTCACCCCGGGGATCACCTCTGTGGCTCTGCTCGACAGTGGCACAGGAAAATAATTTTCTTGGGTGGCAAAAGCCAGGGTACCTTTTTGGCTGGGCTTGTATAGGCCCCAGGGCCGATAGCCTAGTACCTACCTATGAACAAAGACTTTATTCTTGATCGCCAAAGTGAGTTCATAAAGATTTCAGTAATGCCTTGGCTAGAAATGCCAATTGCTGGTTTTATTTTTTTTTATATTAGATCATGTTGAAAGTGAACCATTGAGAGGCAATACTATTATGATTCTTGAATGTAAGCAATTGAAATGGCAAGTTACTTTGCAGATAAGACACCAGGTCTTAATGATTGCATTATCATCAGATGTCTTTTAAAATCTCAGATAATTTAATTTTTATGTCTGTTTTAAAGTTTTTCTAAACATTTTTGAGGTAAGTAGTTGAAATGATATTAATGATATTTCAACATATTAAGGATTCACTGTTTAATATAGTTATGTATGTGGAAAAGAGCATTTTATTCAGTTAGAGTTTTTTGTTTGAATGGTGGATGTTAAGTTGTCAATCTCGCCTTCATTCTTGCTGGATGGGTTCGGAGCCGATCCACGGCTCCATCTCAGCTTAGCTTTTAGCTAGAACTCCTTTACCTCGAGGCAACCCTATATCCCATGATGCATGATGAAGGCGGAACTACCTTAGATCAGCTTTTTTGCCGCTAGGGTCTACAGTTGAGGTCTTAAGGTTAGGTTTCTTTTTAAAAAAAAGAAAAAGTTAGTTAGTTAGTTTTTCAGTGTTAGGTGTTAGAGTATTTAGTATTTAGTACAGCTATTCCCTTCCTTTTTCCTTTTTTTTTTATTTTTTTTAATATAGTTTTTTCAGTCCTTTTTAGTCAGGCCTAGTTCTTCCTGTGTCCTTCCTGTGTGTCTGTGTGTGGATGTGTGTGTGTGTTGTTTGTGTTGTGTGTTTAGGATGTCTAGGGAAGGCAAGGTCTGGGATCAAGTCGGAAACCCAGTGCTGAAGTGTCACCAGTGCTGTCAGAAAATGCACAAAAGTGTTGTGTGTTGCGGTCACACTTCTTGTGTGTGTATTGCCTGGGACTTTTGGCACCCGTGCCTAAGGTTGTGTGCCCTGCCCCTGAAGAAAAGACTGAACTGAAGGCCTCCTGGGACAAACAAAAAAGGGAAGTTCTCCTGAAAGCAAGGGGAAAGAGCTTAAGCCACCAAGGCTCAGGGCTACAGTGTCCAAGCCTCCCTCCGGCTTCCGCCCGCTGGATGAAGCGCCTCCCCCGGCTCGTCCGCTCGTGCGATGCTTCTTGGCTCCGTGCCGTTCTGCCGGGCCGAGTGGACTACTGTTGCCTGCCTGGCTCCTCGATGTCGGCTCCGGCTGCCGCCTTCACCAGCATCGTGAGATCCTCGGCGCCTCAGCGGGAGGGCGCAACGGCTGATGTGCCCGACCCCGACGGATATCCAACCGGTCCTAAGCCGGCTAAGCCGCTCGGCCATCCGAGTCTCGGGTCTTGTCTTCTCGGGAGCCAGCCGCTCCTGACCTCAGGCTGTCTTCCCAGCTGTCTTTGGAGTACTTGAGAGGTGCCTGAGGTGGAAGTTGGAGGCCCTGGTCAGCTGGGGCTACAGCCCCATCTCAACAGACTTCCTCACAGCCCTTCAGCTTGAGATTCCTCCTCCGACTCCACACACCACACCACAGCATCAGCCGGGACTTCTGGGATTGGGACTGTTCACGCGGCTCCCGGCTCATCCTTGGCTCCTTTCATCCTCGGAACCCGATCTCCTTTGGCTCCTCCCTCTCCGAGGATCCTCTCGTTTTCCACTGTCACTGCTCTGGGGGCTGGTGGCATCGGACGGACCTCCCTCCCCCTCTCTCCCTCTCGGACTCGGCTTTGGGGCTTGCGGCGCATTCTCACATCTCGCCTTCCTTCTCTCAGGTCTCCGGAGCCGGACCCATCTCTTCGGAGGAGTGTGCTGTCCTGTCCCCTGGGGCCTTTGAGGTGATGAGTGATCCTCCCTCCTGCAGCTGTCTTCAGGTCTCTATCTCTCCTCTAGCTCTCTCCATCCCCCTGCTCGCCAGCCTCTTGCCCTCTCTCCTCTGCTCCCAGGCCCCAGGGCCCAGCACTTCCCAGGTTTCCCCCTCCTCTTCCCCTTTTCCTCCCTTTTTCTCCCTGCCCCTCCCGGAAGAGGACGAAGAACGAAGAGGGACACACAACGACCTGACTGTCTACACTGATAGTCTGACACCGACTTTCTAGAGTCCCCCAGGTCCCCCGGAGAGGATGTCTCATTGACCCCTCCCAGGATGAGCCCCTCTCCCTTGAGGGTGGCCCCCCTCCTGCCCCTTCCGGCTTTGGGATGTGACCCTCCACCCTGGGAGGCTCCCGGACCTCTCCACCTCTCCCTCCTCTCTGCCCCCAGGAGGCCACTGCGTGTAGTGGCTCGGAGCATGACCAAACCAGTGGAGGTGGGACCTGTCCCCAGGAGACCAGTCACCAAAGATTCCTGTCCGGAAGCACAGGCGGATCGTCCAAAGGGCGGCGGTCCATAGTGAATGTCTGGCGCGCCAACAGTGGAGGTCCATGCTCGATCCTTCAGTTACCTGTCCATCCTCAGGCCGCCGGATTCTTCCACCATGAGTCTGTATCAGGGATCATTTTCTTTCCTCAGCTTCACTTTTGCTTGGTCAGGATATTCACAGGCCTTGGGTCAGTTCAGGAAGGCTTCCAATTGCCTTATCAGCAAGGCTATCTGGATCGAGATATTCTCAAGGAACTGGGGGCTAGCCATCCGCCTTCCTGAAGCCTAGCTTTCCTCCAAGGCGGACATCTTACTAGCCCCTGAGCCTAAAAATTTGCTCTAGCTTCGGTGGTGCAGGGCCTTCACTGCAGGATGCCGTCCACCCCGGCTTTGTAACACCGGCGGACACATGACCAATGACTCCTTTGTTCCGCCCTTGACCAGCACCCCTTTGACGGGACTTCCTTCAAAGAGGAATACGAACACCAGTACTTTGACCTGGGGATGACAAACAAAAGGAATCCAGAAAGTATATGCGTAACTTCTAATTCATGTCAGCTGTGGGGAGAAGTGACCATTTCATCTGCTTTGTAAGTGAATGACGTTTTTGTTTGTTTAGTTGTGATGACGTTCTTGGTTGTAATAATAAGTAGAATGAAAGCACAGATCTTTCGTGCCTTTTTTTGGAAACATTTTGGTTGTTAAGGAAGTACAAGAAGAAGATACAAATACTGCATCAAACAATATACACACATTGTAAATCTTGGATGTATGATACTGTATGTTACTGCTGGTAGGAATGACGGTCAGAATCGTGCAGTTATTTTACTAATTCTTAGAGACTGATGAAATCAGATGTAGAACAATTCAGTTTGTCTGCTCAAGTCATTGTAAACCATCACATAAATTAAGACATGCCACAATTACCTTACCTTCAAGCATTACACCAAGTATACAAGAGTTTAAGTACGTTTACCTCATGAACAGTCAGGAGTTGAACATCTTGCCATTCTGAAGTAAAAGCATTTAGATCATGAACATTCGGATGTTGTATTTTATGTACTCTCAAGTATTTTTATTTATCTTGTTTGTTTACCGGGGTAATAGACTGATCACAATAGACTATTTACAGGCACAGCACAAGTAAAGTGAAATTAGATGTGGTTGCAGTGATGTGTTAACATAATGCATTTGCATTCATATAGTCTCAGTTTCAGTTGTTGAAACAACTGACGGAAGTGCTGCAGACCATTCGAGTATTTCTGCGTCTACATTTATATGTATGTATTCATTAGCTGTGTTACTGAGAGTGTAATCACAAATAGATTGCCAGTGATCTACATATCATTGGTAGTGAGGTCATTGCCCCCTAGAAAATGGAAATAGAATTAAGACAAGTCTTTCTAAATTAAGAAACATCAAATGATGGATTGCATCCGAAAAGGTACTACAACGATGTGAATATTATTACTACTGCTACTACTAGAAATGTAAAAGATTTGTTATGGCTATTAAGAATGTAGAGAATAAGCTATGTTAATCTGAAGGGCCTTGCTCTAGAAAAATTGTATTGCATCAGAGAAGTCCTTTAGACCATATGTTAACAAGGATGTGATAATGATAAAACAAAAGATAGGAACTGCACTGGAGGACTGAACTGCCACAAGATCAGTGGCTATAACATCCCACAACTGATTTAAACTGTTTAGTTAGGAAAGCAAGCAAAAAGTTTAACACTTTGTTGTTGTTATGTTTCATATGCTAGGTTTCTGTGCATTATCAGGACACTGCTTGTGTGCATTGGTTCCTGTTGTTTGGTTTACCGCATCGGAACTCATATTTACACTTTTAATAATTTGTCCTAAAAGTAAATGTGTTTCAGTTTTTCACAGAACTGCTCTTCTGGCATGCCAGTTTTTTTGTACATGCACATACAGTTTAGACAAATCTTCAGATCTGGATACATTAGTGCATTTAAAACTTCATGGCCAGAAACTTAACTGTAGTAGCTGTTATAAGATACTGATGTAATTTAAATCCATATGCTGCAATTGGAATGAAATGAATTGCAACAGACAGTTGATAGAAAATTAAGCAGCTAGTTTAAAAAATATTTATTTTTATTATTTTAGTGCATTGTTCAGTCATACCTGCAGTGGCTCCAAGACAGCGACTACAATCCTAACTGTCGAGTATGCAACACACTTCTCTCCTCCAGAGAAACGGTTCGGCTTGCTTGCTATGGTAATGACAGTAAAAGTTTGTTTATGTACATGTTTGTTTGATGTGTAAAGATTTGTGGCAGTGAAAAATCCTTGTGTATGCTGACAAAGGAGTAGAAAACCTGTGATTTCATAAATGACAGGTGCTGGGATTCACAAAATGAACTTTTTTGTTTTTATTATAGATTTGTTTCACTGGTCTTGTCTATGTGAAATGGCAAGTCAGTTACCCAACAACACAGCACCTGCAGGCTATCAGTGTCCAAGCTGCAAAGGACCCGTCTTCCCTCCCTCTAACTTAGTCAGCCCTGTAGCATCAGCCCTCCGTGAGAAGCTGTCGACTGTGAACTGGGCCCGTGCCGGTCTTGGACTACCACTGGTAAACATTTACATTAGTACCTGTCCAAACAACTGACCTTGTTATGCAGCCTGGGTTTTTTTGTAACTTTATTTTATTTATTTTGTGAAAACTTGTCATGTTTCTAGCAGTATTTGAGGTACTGGTGCTACTTCCAAGTAAAATGTTGTAGTTATGGCTATTTTCATCTGGTGTTTTTACTTTTGCAGATGTTAAAAATGTTATATATAATGGCCTTCCTACATTCTTGTAATAAGCTGTGATAGTGCTGTGATCTGGTTAGAATGCAATCTCCAAACACAGAAATAGGTGCAATTTATAAAATCTGATAAACTTGCATACCAGCTTTTGTTCACTTGGTCCTGCTTCCAAATAGTATCTCTTTTAAAACTTTGGTCTTTCAGTAGTAACATGTTTGAATTTGCTTTTGTCATCTTTCTCACAATTTCTGGCTTTATGACTGTAATTCCTGGTTGATTGTTGTGACATATTGCTTGGAGTTTGCCCCCATTCTCCTTTCTTTTGTCCTATTTTTTTTTTGGTCTAGCTTGGCTGAAATAGTGGTAGTTATGTGTAGGTTTTGGGGCTCAACATAATGAAGTGTGTACATTGGAGCAGTATAAACAGTCATCATTTCCACATTGATTCATAGGTTGATACTAGGCTATTGGCCTGGAGGCCCTTATAAGCCTAGCCAAGAATTTCACCCATGTTCCCTCAGTCAGCACCTGTTTCCCCTGTCCAGCAGGGACACAGGTTGGATCCTTGGGGTATATTTTCTGTTTCCTATCCAGTCATCCAGGTTCCTCTTAAAGAGGGCTAGAGAGGTACTCTGCTTGACATGGAGAAAGAATCTGTTCCACAGACGGGGGAGTCTTTGGGACACAAATCTATCCCGCCAACAAGTTCTGTTAATGTCACAGACCAAGTTAAGGTCTTGCATGTGGGTTGTGCGAGTGGAGTTTGTCTTACAGAAGGCTGGGTCTGAAATGTCCTTGTATGCCAGACACAGGTCACCCTATGAGCAGTCTGTATGAGACTGAGTAGAGGGACAGGGCCTTTAGCCTATCTGTAGCAAATAGGTTGTTTGAGACCGTAAATTTTCCTGGTCAGGAACCTCTGTGGACTCTCCAGCTGCTGCATGTGCTTGGCAAGGTACATGGCAAAGGGGGCACTGTACTCAAGGTACATGCGAAGGGGGCACTGTACTCAGTAATGGGTGTGATAAGGGAGGAGTGCAGGGGTAAAACAAAACAAAATGCTATCACATGGTATAGATTCGTAACTATAGTAAAATTTATTTAACATATAAAACCGCAAATACTTGGCGCTTCTTATACACAGGGCTTCATCAGAGTAAGGCCATTCAACATAAAACACTTATTTAAATAGAGTAAAATCATGTGATTTTAGCACCTGACCTTAAATTAACAATTAGTTCTTTAAAAAAAATCTCTACTTTAACTTCTTGTGCTGTTCTCCTAAATTAGAAAATCATAACAACTAAACAGCACTAGATTGCATACATGTCTATATAAATGTTAAAAGTAATAAAATGTTTAGTAGTTAAATGTTAAAACATTGATAGACGATCTAAATAACTTTCAAAATACCTCATTCCAATACTGTATCTTAGATGCCTTATGCTTCAAAATGCAACTTAAAGAACGGTTCTCATTGATACCTGGTGGTGATGTTGCATTAGATGTTCTTCATGTTTCATTGTTGCAGTCATTACATTTGGGTAATCTGCTGGCAGGTTGCCCTCAGTCAGCCTGATTAACAAAGTCTTGTAAGTTGCCATTCTGTCTCTAGTCTCTCCAAATGTGTTTTAGTGTCACCTTGCCTGTCATTGTGAAATATTCTATCAGTGACAAAAAATATGAATTTGTCAAAATTACTACATGACAAAAATGTGAGTATAAAGGGCATTTTCAGTCTTTTTGTAATGTCCCTTACATGTTCAGTTATTCTTTCCCTTAACTTTCTAGTGGTTTTACCCACATAGAAAGCTGAACATGGAGTACAGGTTGCAATATACACTATCATTTTTGTGTTACAATTGCAGTGTTCTGGACAGGGTATACTGTGATTATATCCATCCACTGTTACTATGGACCAATGTTAATGTGTTTACAAGTCCTGCACATATTACACTTCAACATAACAGACCTGTAGCTCCTTGTATTTTTAGGTTTCTCAAGACAATTTTTCAAGTTATGCCCCTACTAAACGTAACCTTTGGTTTCTGTCCCAAAATCTGTTTCATGTCGTAATCAAACGCACAATCCCAGCAGTTGTTAACCGCTGTTCTTAACTTTAATGTTACTTGATTGTAAGGAAGTACCAACATCATCTCTGCTACATTTTGAAAGTTGTCACCCCTTCCATCAGAAAATAGTGTCATTAAGGGACAAATGGTAAGGATATCAAAGTTGATTAGTGACAACAAAAGGTTTGAGGATGAAATGTATATTTTAATTGGCATGTTTATGGAGAGGGGGTATCCAATCAAATTATTAACCAAAATTAGAAATGAGGTCCTGAAGAAAAGGGAAGAAAAGTTTACCCCTATTTTGTTAACCAATGAGGGGACGACTTTTAGCCCAGTGAGTCAAATGTTTCCAGAGAAGATGTTGGAACTTCCTTACACTGACAAACATTTGCTTGCTAATGATCGTCATCCACATTACTGATCAGGTGAAAGTACATACATCCTTTACCCTCTTCTGGTCTCACAGTTAACGAGTTTACATAGTTTCTATAGTAGTTTCCTGTGCTGATTTCTACTATTCCCAACACTTCTTTCACTAGCTTTTCTAAGTAGTCATCTCTTGTGTCGCTGTTTCAACAGAATGAAAGCTGCATCTTTTCTTAAAATGCTGTTGCGCACATGCAGTATGGTTCTTTACCCTAGTAGTTCTGAGCTAAGCATAATGTGGCAAAATGTTAAAGTGACAGCTCTGAAACACATCTGTATTTGAGTAATTACTGAGATGTGGTTTCAGTGCAGTGACAGCATTCTTGTCATGCACAAAAAATCCCCTGCACGAGAGCAGATGCACGGCTTGAAAAAACAATATAAAGCACACAAAAAAGAAAAGCCAGCAAACAACGACCAGATGCGTAAAATATTATATTGTGTTGTAACAATACATAAGTACAGACAGCAAACAGACCGGTTTCGGCTGGAAACCAAGTACACAGCCTTCTTCAGTGTATGTAAAACAATTCAATCAGAGCTGTTTATAAGGTACAAAGTTAGATTTCATTGGTGGATGTTCATAAATGTTCATTTAATCCAGGGGGAAACAACCCACCAAGCTTGATGATCCATTTCTTTTCCTTCCCATTTAATACTGTATGCCACCCTGTTTTGTTGGAACGATCCCCAAAAACCATATCAATAATGGTAAACATAAATCTAGCTGTTGGATGTGCCATGTGATGTTTGTATAGAGCATTATTAATTCTCTTCTGTTTAATGTTGCTGATATGTTCAGAGATACGTAGTCTCATGGGCCGAGATGTTTGCCCCACATAAAAAGCTCCGCAGTTGCAAGTAACCAAATAAATAATCCAATCGCTGCTGCAATTGGCAAAAAAGCGGAGATCAAAAACTTGGGGGCAATTCCTACTTGAAAATTCCTTGGCTTTATTGATATATTGACAATTGGTGCAATGTCCGCATGGAAAACATCCACGTAGAATGTCACCAGAAAGAGTCGTCTGGACATAACCAGTGTATCTAGTGTCACTATGTTTATAGTGATTAAAATATGTATTCAAATTTTTACCCTTCCTATAGGAAAAAAGACATTGAGCTGGTATTAAGTTAGAGATGTCATCATCACACTGTAGTATGTTCCAATGTTTGTGGATACTCTGAATAAGGCAATTGGAATTCCTCGAAAAAGTGGTTGTAAATCTAAGTGGTTGGGGTGATGTATTGAAATGTTCTCTATATTTAAGTAGATCCGATCTGTCCATGCAATTAACCTGATGTTTGGCAGTAGCAATATCCCCCACCTTGTAACCCCTTTGTTTGAATCTTTTGGTCAGGTCAACTTGATTGTTGCAAAATGTAGCCTGTTCTGAGCATATACGTTTGGCCCTGATGAATTGGGCCTTGGGAATATTATGTGCTATGTGTGGAGGGTGGAAGCTCGAAGCATGCAAAATGGAATTGTACTGTGGGAATTTTCTGAACATGTCCGTCCCTAAGGTATCATCTGGCAGTCTATTAATTAAGACATCCAGATATGTAATGCTGTTCAAATCATGATGTTCAGTAAAAAACAATCCCCATTCATTATTGTTTAAGTATGAAACAAATTCCATAAGACCAGTTTCTGTACCCTTCCAAATAAGCCATACGTCATCCAAGTAATGTCTCCATATATCAATATCCGATAGAAATATATTTCTTGAAGGCTCATAGATGATATGTAATTCAACATAGGCCATAAAGAGATCAGCATAAATCGGGGCAAATGATGCCCCCATAGCAGTCCCTTTGGTTTGCCAAAAACAAAGATCCTTATAATAGAAGACGTTACTTGTAAGAACATGCTCAGCCAGGCCAACAAGGAAAGAGTTGAAATCCAAACTATATAAGTTAGACATTTCGAGCCAATAAGCTAAAGCTTCCAGGCCTGCCTGGTGTGGAATGTTTGTATATAATGCACTAACATCAAGTGTACATAGATACCAATCAGATTCAAGTTGCATATCTGAAATAATCTGTAAAAAATGAGTTGTGTCCTGTAAACGTGATCGTATAGAGGTTAACAGAGGTTTAAGATACTTGGTCAAAAATAATGATAATGGCTCGGTGATGTATCCCCTCCCAGAAACAATTGGTCTGCCCGGTGGATGGGTAGCATCTTTATGAATTTTGGGGAGGAAGTAAATATACTGAATACTAGGATCCTTAATGAGAAGTTGATATGCAGTTTCAGTAGTAATAATCGCCCGATCTTTGGCGTCTGATAAGAATTGTTCAATCCGTTGAGTAAATCTGAACGTGGGGTCAATAGACATATTTGAATAATACCTAGCGTCAAATAATTGTTTTTTGGCCTCATTATCATAATCAATCCAGTTTAGAATTACAACAGCACCACCCTTGTCAGCTGAGATAATTACAATATCCTTGTTATTTTGTAATTCCAGAATAGCCTGCTTTTCAGCATGTGTGATGTTATTTTGTTTATACGCCACATCAGAACTGAAGAAATGTAGATCTTTAAGTACGTTATTCTGGAACTGATGAACTATAGGATGCATGGGTGGAGAAAAACTGGATTTATGATATGTAAATTTGCCAACATCAACATTACAATCAGATTCACCAAAGAACAATCTCAAATTCAGGAGTCTGCAAAAACTCATTAAGTCCTGTGCTAATAAATCTTCCGAAACTGTAAACCAGGTATAAATGTTAACCCTTTATTAAGGACCTGAATGTGTATTGAAGACAATTCATAACTGGACAGATTCAGAACATTAGTATCAGAACATACATTTACTTCTGCAAAGCCATTTCCAATAGTCCTTGGATGTTGTGAACCTCTTGGATGTTTGCGCCCCCCCCCCCCGTTTGTATTTAGTCCTAAAGGGATACTCCCAGGGATACCACTGGGGGTCCTTTTTGGGGACGGGGACCTTGATGCCGCCAGGGATTCATTGTCGGTCCCCGAGGATGTATCCTCGATGGACGAAGTGTTATCAATATTGCGCTTATGCAAAATGGACCGTGGTCTCTTTCTCTTGTTAGGGGGAGCAGGAGAACTAGTAAATCTCACATGTTTAGTCTGATATGTGAAGGGACTCCCACGGGAGTAATCATCCTGGTCTCTGGAAAATTTCTTTATCTTTCGGGCCCTGAGTTCAGCATCAAACTTCTTTAAATCAGAAGCAATTTTGGAAAGCTGGCCCCCAAAAAAGGGCTCATGTTCAAAAGGCTTTAGTTTGTTAACCGTAGCCATAATCTCATCCAGTCCCCTATCAACAGCACGATTATGAAATTTGAGTAATTCCACAACAAAAGCCATAGTGGCATCCTGTTGTATCTTAAGCCATTGTGTGGTCAACTCCTCATCACAATTAGACACATGAGGGGTGGTACGTATACGTAAACCCCTAGGGGTAATCTCAGCAGCCTGATAGGCTTTAAAAAGTTTGCTATGCCAAACATTGGCACGTAATGACCGCAATGATCTATTCAGATCATCAAAAAGCTTATGGCAAAATACTTCTGGATTCGATTGTTCAGATGAATCATTCTTGTCCTGAATAGATTGACCTAGCCCAAAGGCCCCAAGGTCCTCTCTATCAGCAGTCAATCCAGTGATGAAATTAGACAGATCCATATTGATATACCAGAATTCAAACCACTGTGTCAAAAAAACCTGATTCCAAAGACTGTCAATAATAGTTTAGAATACAAAACTACGACAGCTAAGACACCTAAAAAATGGTGAATAGACAATAACAGCAATATACAAAATTAAGAAGGCTGCGTCTATCACCAAGGAAACCAGAATGTCATATCATGAGGAGTATGTTATAATCATTCTGATCAAAAGGGGAGACATATAACAAAAATCAATATTAATGGGGGGCTGGATGAGAGAAGGACCCGGTTTAAACAAAGTATACCATATAGTCCAATCCAAAAAACCAATGATGCTGAACCAACGCCAAAAGTATGTGGAAAATAATTACCCCAAAGGCACAAGAACACTGAGGACTGAGAGAGAACCCAAAAATGCAGACTAAATAGATGAGATCAAAACCTATGTAGGTAAGACACCTGCATAATACTTAAACAGGTGTATGATATTACTAAGACCCAAATAATCTGGTCCAAAAAAGCCCAAAGAGCAATGTTGAAGCTACACTTTCAAGAAAATCAAAATGTTCCTATATAAACCAGTGAGCCAACATATAAAGGCCACCAATATATCTGCATATAATGATAAAACACCTATGATAACAATATGTATGAAATAATAACTACATATGAGACCAAGACTGCAGAAGTCTATCCCAAACTGGATATAAAAAAGGGGAACCCAATATATTCCTGTGAGAAAAGATTGTTATCCAAATATGAGACAAAGATAACCCTAGCGTTGTTGTATCCAACAACTATTGTAATACTGTCCAATAGATGGCAATGAAACAATCACTTGTACAATGGTATCAAACATACATAAGATGCCATATATAGGATAATAGAGCCAAATGTATAATCCAAAAGTAAAAACAAACATCAAAATCACAGTACTAGCAAAAACAGATTGTAAGACAAAAAAGTCAGAACATTGAACAAAGTGAAAACACAATATTCATGTAGTATATATAAAACACCTAATAGAATTTGTGTATATCAAGACCACCTGATATATCCTAGTATATTATATCCTAGTACAATGATTATCGTCCAAACCACTGCCAGATGTAATCCCAAACAAGATATTTAAACAAATAGGATGATAAAATATCCCACTTGTATGTCGCACTAAACCAACCAGTCACCAAATGGCATGAAAAGCACATAAATTGCCATATACCGGAACCAGAATTCCAAAATGTAGTGTCAAAAATTGGAACCAAATAAAAAGATATATATATGTTGGAATACAGTCACCACATAATGTCCAAGCTGCAAAAACGCCGAAATCCAATGTCGTAATGTAGAACGACCTTCTCATCCATAGCCTGTAATCTGAAATTAGTAGCCAAAAACTAAACACACCAGAGAAACCTGGTATGTGCTATTTACAATAAATATAGTCCAAAACACAAACAACCAGTGTCCCGAACCATATATGACACCCAGGACTGATCGTGCTAACTCCACCAATATCAAAGGCATATGAAAAATGCCATATAGTGGAACAGAAGTACCTGGTATGATGAAAAAAATTCAAAAGATATATGTATAAGTCCAAACGCCGAGTAAATCAAAAGTAGCTTGAACGACGATATCCCGTTCCGTTGTAAAAAGCCAAATGTCAATCGTAAGCCAGAAACATACAGGATACTTCAAAGAGTCTTGTACATGTGGACGAAACCAAAGGTAATTGCAACATAAGCAGCCATTAATAGGCGAAAAAGCCACAAAATGGAATGTGTAGTGGAAACATTCAAAATGGCAGCCTCATGATACCCAGAGCATGAACAAAGGGCTGATATCCACAAATAGAGGGTTAAATGTCAAACTAGAGTTCAAAACTCACAAAACAGAAGGGCCAGATATTGCAGAAGGCAAAATACAAAATCCACCAAAGTAATCCAAAGGATAAATGTAAAATCCAGAAGTGAAAGCTGAAACTGAAAAAGCTGCAACAAATCCCTGCAGCGGCATCAAGGTCGCAGGCCCCAGCAGGAAGTCAAAACCAGTGTGACGCACAAAAAATCCCCTGCACGAGCAGATGCACGGCTTGAAAAACCAATATAAAGCACACAAAAAAGAAAAGCCAGCAAACAACGACCAGATGCGTAAAATATTATATTGTGTTGTAACAATACATAAGTACAAACAGCAAACAGACCGGTTTCGGCTGGAAACCAATTACACAGCCTTCTTCAGTGTATGTAAAAAAATCAATCAGAGCTGTTTATAAGGTACAAAGTTAGATTTCATTGGTGGATGTTCATAAATATTCATTTAATCCAGGGGGAAACAACCCACCAAGCTTGATGATCCATTTCTTTTCCTTCCCATTTAATACTGTATGCCACCCTGTTTTGTTGGAACGATACCCAAAAACCATATCAATAATGGTAAACATAAATCTAGCTGTTGGATGTGCCATGTGATGTTTGTATAGAGCATTATTAATTCTCTTCTGTCATATCATTCATTCTTGTCATATCATAGTTTAACTCTTATTACTGCTGCGGAGGGGTATCTGTATTTATAAGAAATATTATCCCTTGACATTAGATTACCCACAACACTTAATTGTAACTCCTGGAGATTCAAATCACCCTTATGAAGTGTAACTATTGCTTCATTGCTAGTTATAGATCCCCAGTCAGTGTCCCTCACAGGTCATGGAAGTTACCTTACCATGATTGGAGGGGGCTAAATATCAATTCAAATACCTTCTTGTTAAGGAACTTTGATTACCCAAGCACTGATCAGCACATTTACACCTCCAAAAATGGGTATTAGTCTTTAGTGATAATGCACTGAAGCGAACTGTAATAATGACGTTCTAGAGGCTTTAGTATCCTTGACTAGGTCTTTACCAATGTAGATCCTGACTGTACCCCACCATGCATCTCCTACTCCCTGGTTAAATGTGACCACAATGTCCTCATTTTCTCTGCCAGGCCTAGTGTTACCACACCACCACCATCAGCAAGTAAGATTGTCTTGGAGACTTCTCCAGGACAAACCAACTTCAGCTTGTAAAAAAACAGGCGAAATCCCCAACTATCTCCTGCAAATATACCCAGCTGAATGGACTACTACATTCACCTCTGACTTTTACAAGCACCTAAACAGCTACATAGAAAAGTCAGTACTAGTCCACCCTACATATAATGGTGCATTTTGGACTGAACCTCTTTGGAGGAACTCTAATATTAATAAGTTGTATAACAAAAAAAAAGAAAAGAAAATAATGACAAAGTTGTAAAAAGAAAAAAAAAAACATCCCATACTGCAAGACCACAGTGAAGCATACCAGCAAGGAACTTAAGAACACTAGTAGAAAATGTAAATCTAAGTACAAGCACAAGGCTGCTACAGATATCAAAAGAAATTCAAGTATTCTGTCAGGAAATAAAGGAATAATGTCCAGCAATGCTCAGAGCTCATCTATAATGCCACACATTCTGATCCCAAGGATGTGGCCAATGTATTGGCTGACATATTTGATGCAAATTTTTCCCCACATACCTACATTGCTGCTTCAACTATCCCTGAAAATTTAGTCTCCCCAGGGATAATTTTGGGCCACATTTTAGAATCTCTGTCAAAGGCTAAAAGCAGTATTTCCATGGGACGCCGCATTCTCGCCACTGTGTAGTGTGCATTATCTGAGCCTGTAGTTAAACTCTTTAGTGTCAGCTTATGTGTACAACTTAAAACTGATGCCTAAAGAACAGCCCTTTTGCACAAGGGCAGCCTCTCTACAAACCTGTGTAATATATAGGTCCATCAGCTTCAACAACCTTATATGCAAAGCCCCGGTACATATCATGACACAACTCCTTTAAGCAGATGTAGGCAACTTAGCTGATCTAGACCCCAATCAATTTGGTTTTGTGAAGGGCAAGTCCTGTCTCCTCAATTTAGTAAGCTTTTTTGAAAAGGTTGTACAGGCTGTAGAAAGTGGTCACTCAGTGCATTCTGCTAACTTCAACCCTGCCAAAGCTTTTAACATATCCTCCATGTTAGAATTACCGAAAAGTTTGACAAACTTGATGTAAACTCCTGCGATGTCCTCTAGATTGCATATTAGCTCTATGGTACATCCCACGTGGTGAAAGTTGTTGGCACGTCTCTGAACATAAGTTTATAACTAGTGGAGTACCATAGGGATCAGCCGTAGTAGGCCCTATCATGTTTTTTGCAGACAGCCAACCCAGTATCCCAGAAGTGTGGTTGACCAGGGTTCCTGATGACTGCAAGCTGGGCACTAATATTCATTCATCCACTGATGTGAAATGACTCTGCCAGTTCCTGGTGTACCGAAAATGTCCCAAAGCTACTTTCAAAAAACTGCATCATGGTAGGATTCAGTAAAAAAAAAAAAAAAAGACCGGGAATGTCCGACTAGGTTCCACAGAGCCTGTTTTCAGCAGAGGCCCGGGGAGAAACGCTCCAGATGCATGTCTTTGGAATGTGGGAGGAAACCGGAGTACCCGGAGGAAATCCACACGAACACAGGGAGAACATGCAAACTCCACACAGAAGGCACCCCAGCCGAGAATCGAACCGGAGAACCTCTTGCTGTGAGGCGACAACGGTAACCGCTGCACCACTGTGCCGCCCATTATGTCCCATACATTATAAATGGTCCTCCTTTTCAGATGGAAACTATTATAAGATATCTGCGTACTTAGGTGGATAACTCTCTTTTTTATTCAGTCTTCATGTTTTCTCCGTAGTAAGGAAATCATATTAACTAGTGCAGTTAGTTTCCAGTGAATATCTTCAAGATACAGAGAATTCATCCTGCCTGTGTAGTCTTCCCTTATCAGACCCATCATCAAGTACATTGCCCCTTTGGTATCTACAAATCTAGGCATATTGCTTGAGTGGAAAAGATTTATGACCAAGAAAATTAAAGGCCTTAAATCCTTCAAGTATCCTTATTAGATTAGCCTCTTTTTATATACTGGTGGCCATTGTCTCATTTTTTCATCCATGAAAGACCCAGCTCTTCATATTTCATCACAAATCCAATGGCTCTACAAGTACTTATACTAGGGAACTAAATCTATTAAACAAATAAACCAGACTTATTGGAGAAATAGATTCCTAACTTAAAGCAATCCCAGCCTATATGTTACCAGGCAAAATGTTGGGAAGGGCAAACATAAATTTACTTCAAAAAATATCCAGCACACGGGAAAGGTAAAAATATTTAGTAATTTAATGTAGCAAAACCCATAAGTACAATAAAGCAAACCGGTTTCGGTTAAAAGGGTATAGCCTTCTTCAGTGCAAGAAAAATTTATTCATTGGGACAAACCCTTGCTGCTTATATATCTCACTGAATTAAAGTAATTCATCAGTTAATCTAAACCAGGACTAACTTAACTCATTCAAGCCTGGTTTGAATAAAGCAACATACTTTAACACACACAACTGCTAAATTCACCTTTACTATAATAGATAAAATTCATATGAACAAGTTATGTAAAGCTTCATGGCACAATTTATTGAATCAAAGAGAATCTGCTTGGATTATTAGGCTAGGTGATTTATTCCAACCAGGCTTGAATGAGTTAAATTAGTCCTGGTTTAGATTAATTGATGAATTACTTTCAGTGAGATATATAAGCAGCAAGGGTTTGTCCCAATGAATACATTTTTGTTGCACTGAAGAAGGCTATAACCTTTTAGCCGAAACCGGTTTGCTTTATTGTATTTATGGGTTTTGCTACATTAAATTACTAAATATTTTTACCTTTCCCATGTGCTGGATATTTTTTAGATTTAATACTATACTGGTTTGATCCGTGCCCTTTGTCTTCCCTGCGTATTTTTGGTTTGGTCAGCAAACATAAATTTACACCAGGATTATCATACATGTCTCTTTGTGGTATTAAATGCTCAAAAAGGTGGCAAAAATTGTTGCATGTCTCCAGATTTCTGCTTTACCTTCTGAAACATTCTTTCAGCAGGTTATTTGGGTGCTTGTGCTGTGAGAGAGTTGACAGAAGGCCCACTGGTCATACAGTTCTCTGGCTAAACCCCTTCCCATGAATAAGATTTTTGATGTCTGCCCCAGCCTGTGCCACCTTTGACTTTGGAAAATTTACTGTGATATATGAGCCTCATGCAGCTTGGCTCTCCATGTCTGGAGTGGCTTCCCCAGCAAAAAGAGACAGGATCCTCTCTCCCCCTGACTCCTTAGTTTCAGAACAAGATAAGGAAGATGTGGTGCATTTGCTGCCAGTCTATTTGCATTTAAGCCATAACAGTGGTGATGAGGAAGCCACCTCTTTGGTCTGACCCCCCCCCCCCCTCCAACTCAAAAATGTTTTCTTTGGAGAAATACTCTGTTGTTTGAGGAAGCTTTTTAAATGGGGCTCAAAAGGTGTGTCACAGTCACACAAGAGATACCGGGACCTCTTGAGTATAGAGAGATAAGAGCGCTGAGAGCAGTGAGCAGTATCCCAGGCCTCAAAGACTCCTTTGAGGCTGTATGTTTTAGCAACTGTTTTCCAACCTCTAGCTCCCAAACAGTTGGATAGAGTTTTTGTAGTGGGTAATACACCGATATTTATCTGTATAAAAACAAGTAGCTTATCCATCATTGTTGTCCCTTTATGCAGTTAGGAGATCCAGACTAGCTCCAGGACTCAATGCAAACCCTAATTATTATCAAAGCAGAGTATTACACATATGTGGGAACATTTTTTTTTTACCCCTTCCATCTTAGCCTGTAGTACTGTTACATGCCAATCTCATGTAATATAATACCATATAAAAAGGGTGATATCAAACAAATAATGGGCATGGCACCATAGTCCCCCAGTGAGGATACAATTACTGGACTAAGTCCGATGCCCTTTAAGGTTAGATGCCTAAAGCTAAGAATGGATATGAAACAGTAGGTACCTGCTCTAGAACTGTAAATCACTGATAGCTGTATGCAAGCATGCTTGGCTGAGAATTCAGCTTTTGTCACATGACTTTTAGGGAAAGCTGTTGAATGCCTATCTGGATAAGGGCATGTTGTGCTCCCAGTTCATGTAATGTGTAGATAACTAGCAGAGAAGAGGAATACAGTGGAGTTAGCGAGTCAATCTTCATTCATCCATGACAAATGAGTATCGGTTCCGTCCTTGGAACCGATTCATCCATTATAACAAGCTCGCGCCAGCCAAAAAGTCTCGAGCTAAGCTTACCCTTAATGCCCCTTTCTTCATCTCCTCAGAGCTCGTTTGTCACGTAGAGTGTCAAGACGCGTCAGGCTGGCTCTTCAGCTAAGTGGTTTAGATTTTCTAATATTTTCGATAATATTTCTTCTGCCTTTGTGATTTTTTCCTTGTAATCCTTCTGTTAATAGCCATTGATAATTTGCTTACCTTTCTGTCTGCTTCAGTGACTTTTCCTTGTTTTCTTACCAATTTTTTGGTATTTCTTCGTACCATTGGTGGTACAAGCTCCTCCCTTACCTCTGTGGTACCTGTTAATACCATTGCTGGTATTCCTTCCCTTTCTTTTCCCTTTACCCATTGGGTACTCTGTATTGCCATCGTTGGTATTTAAAAAAAAAAAATAAAAAATCAGTCTTCCTTTCCTTGACTGTGTGTGTGTGTGTGTGTGTGTGTGTGTGTGTGTGTGTGTGTGTGTGTGTGTGTGTGTGTGTCAGTTGTTTAGTCTGTACAGCTATTCTGACAGGGCCTTTCCCTTATTGCTGTTCCTTTTTGTGGCTTGGTATATTGAATTGTAGACCAATTGTGATAATGGCTGATAAGAATGGGACAACAGATTTCAAACAGTGTAATAAGTGTGGCAGGAAAATGCCTAATTCTGACAGACATTTATCCAGCATTTATTGCCTTGGTGTTCCACACTTGAAGATTCAACCCCCATGTAAACTATGTAAGGGCTTTAGTGCCCGCCCATTGGCTGAAAGAAAGAACAAGTTAATTTTAAAGGGTCTCTTGAAACCCCTTTCTCTGAGGCTTTATCTGAGGTGGGGGTCTCAACTCCTCCTAAAAAGGAACCTAAGAAGAGGAGTCAGTCTGTACCGTCCTTTCCTCATACTGGTGAATGTAAATCTGCCAAGTCTCACACGGAACCGAAATCCAAACAACCAAAAGTGACTTCTGCACCCATCTCAGCACCAGAGCCTAAATCTCCATCCATGGTGCCATCCTCAACCACGGAACCAATTATGTCTTAAACACCCATGGTACCACAGACACCCCCTCTGCACCAAAAATAGTCTCTCCAATACAGGTCACTACCCCCCTCCAAAGCAACCTTTTGGTCCTTTAACTACTGTGCCGAAGGTCGAAACCTTGGTTCGGACCCGATATTCCCAGGCTGTAGATTCATTTCTTGGGCAACAATTGGGTCCATTTCTTGAACTGCCTGATTCTCCATCGGGGATGTCAATCCACTCCACCAGGAGTTTTTCAGAGCTCGATGTAGTGAGACTCATGGATCGGCTCCTGGAGGCAAGTGGAATTCTTACTCAATCTAAATCCTCCCTCCCACCCGGAGCCGAGGAATTTTCTCCACAGACTCTTACATATATTCTTCCTTCAGCCTCCACTCCGGTATTGAAGCCCTCTGCTGATGCCTGTCCCAGTTCCAGCTTCTTTGGTTCTATTGGTAGATCTTACCATGGGTTCGGAGCCTACCCTATGGTCCTCAACTCAATCGGAGCCAACCCATCCTCAAGATCGTGACTGGTCTGTCAGCACCATGACCCCTAGTACAGCACCTATTTTTTCTAAGGAGCAGTCTATGGTTCCAGTTGCTTTGATGGCTCAGAGTCTTTTTGCGGCTCCTTCCCTGGGGGGTAGGCTCATCAGGGGGGAGTGTGACCCCAGTTCTGAGTTTGTCTTTTTGGGTTCCAGGCTCCCATCCCTCTTTGGGTGGGCCTGCTTTCCAGGTGATGGAGAGGGCACTCACCTCAGCAGGTTCACAGCTGGTCCCTTTGGTGCCAGAATGCCATATATACCTGTCTGGACTGCAGCTGACAAAGTCCACTACCCTGGGACATTGAGCACAGGAACCTCAAAATACCCTACCACAGGGGACCCTCTCTTCGGAGTCCTGTTCAGATGCCCCTGCTGAGGAGCCACCCCATAAGAGATTGTGCAAGAGGAAGCACATGAATTCCCCTGAAGAAACTCTTACCGAAGATGCAGACTACGATGAGGGGGAAGGGTCCCCACAGTTGACCCCTGAGGATGTTTCCTTTGGGGACATAATAGAAATGTTAAAGCAGTGGGGAGACTGGAAGCCCACCAACCCTACCTCTGAGGAGTCTGTATTCTTGCAGACTTTCCGTGCTCGACCCTGTACTTCCTGGGTGACCTCGCCTGCAAATGATCTAGTTCAGCTCATCGTGCAGAGCACCTGCAAGAGTCCTGACACTGTTGAGCCTATCCCCCAGAAGCCCGACAAAATTCTCTCCCCTCCAGAGGATCACCCTCATTGGTCCAAAGGCTTGGCAGTAGACGCTGTGGTGGTAGTAGCAGCCACTAGGAAAGAACTTGCCAAGGAGAGTCCTGCTGTTCATCCTCCACGGGAGTCTTGGATGATAGACAGACTAGTTAAGCAGGTATATACTTCATCGTCCTTTGCCATTTGATCCTTGAATTACTTGGTACACCTTCCGTCTCCAGAGGGACCTGATCATGGAACTCTTGGGAACCCTAGCAGGAGCAGTATCTGATGATGTATGCGACAGTTGCCTCACAGCTTGCCACCCTGGAATCCATATCTAATTCAGTCATGCGGTTGATTTCTCATACTACCGAAAGGGTGGCTGAAGCAGCAGGTGCAGGTGTTGTTATGAGACGTTATGCCTGGATGCACTTATGTAACTTTGCGGACCCTTTTAAGTCTTCCTTTGTCAATGCTTCCGTTGACGCTTCCTCTCTTTTTGGTCCAAAGGTGAAAGACAAATTAGCCAAGTGTGAAAAGGACGGTAAGACCCTGTCTGCCTTGGGTGTGCATTTTTCCACTCCCCAATGATCCGACTGTAGGAATCAGAGGAGTGGAAAGATGTGGTTCAGGAAATCCCAGGGTCGTTTCCGCAACACACGTGGTGAGTTAACCCCCCCCCCCGGGCAGAAGGGGAAACTCATCAGGAAGGAGTCCCTTCTGAGGCAGAGAGATTCATGTAATCAAGGATTTAGAGATTCTTTCTTTGGACAAGCCCTATCAGTGCTCCTGAAAATCGGCCCGATTGCTTGCCTCTGGAAGCAGTTGGGGGGGGGGGGGGATTTTCTCTGCGCCACCTTGCCTGGCATTCAATAACAGATTCTTGGGTGCAGATGATAATTTACCAGAGGTTATCGCATCCCTTTCGATCTTTACCCGAGGCCGCAAAGGCAAATTCCCAACGTTCCACCCAGTCAACGGGATGCAGCAGTACAGGAAATTCAAAAGCTGCTTCTAAAAAGAGTCATCCAAACAGTCCCACCAGACCAGATTGAGTCCGGATTTTACTCGGGGTTCTTTTTAGTGCCAAAAAAGACAGGGGACAGGAGGCCAGTTTTGACCTCTGCATCCTAAACAAGTTCGTCAGACAGACAAAATTCTGGATGGTCGTGGTTCAGTCTGTCCTCCTGTTTCTGGAGAAAGATGATTGGATGTGCTCAATAGATCTCCAGGATGTGTATTATCACATAAAAATGGACACACACTCTAGGAGATTTCCCGCTTCTGGCTGGAAGCCAGTCACTACCAATTTCAAGCGCTGCCCTTTGGTCTCTCCACAGCCCACAGTGTTCACCAAATATATGGCAGTGGTCACAGCTCACTTGAGACTGCAAGGATTCCAGGTGTTTCCGTAGTTAGACGATTGGCTTCTTACCACCCCTACCAAGCATCTGCTGCTTCTACCCTTGCATTGCACCCTACAGCTAGCAAGATCCTTTGGGATCTCAATAAACAACGAAAAGTCCAAACTGGTACCTACTCAAAATCTAGAATTCATAAGAGTAACTTTCAACATTCAGTCTTGCCTGGTCACCCTCCCCACTTCACAGGCTCAAAAGACTAAGATTTCAATTTCAAGTGATACTCTCTCAGGACAAGGTCTCGGCTCATGTAGTCCTTCAACTACTAGAATCAGTGACAGCAACAGTTACTATAGTTCCTCTAGCAAGACTACACATGAGACTCCTACAATGGTTGCTAGCATCACAGTGGCCCCTTTTAACTCATCCTATGTCCTTTCTGATCCACATAACAAATTGCTGCAAACAAGACTTAAATTGATGGATGAAGCCAGAAAAAGAACTATGGAGTCGCCCCTTCTCACCCTGTCAGCCCAATGCCATAGGGACCACGGACGCATTCCTGATTGGGTGGGGATGGGGCATTCCCAGGGAAAGAGAGTCCAAGACACTTGGTCCCCTGTGGAGGTCAACCTGCATATCAATGTTCTAGAACTGAGACCATTGTTTCTGGTGTTGCAAGCATTCCAGTCTGTCCTCTTGTCAGGGACAATTGCTATCCAGTCAGACAACATGTCCATAGTCTGGTATACCAACAAACAGTGGGAACCAAATCCTACCCGTTGTGTCGAGAAGCCATGAGAGTTTGGCAATGGGCGATATCTTCCAACCACTTTCTGATAGCAATGCACATTCCTGGGAATTCCAACGTGATTGCGGACAAGCTGAGCTAAGATGTATTCTACTGCCTCACAAGTGGTCCCTCAATCCTGTCATAGCTGTGAAGATCTTCACCTGCTGGGGCCAACCTTGCTGCAATTTATTTGTGTCCCCCACCAACCACAAATGCAGCAGGTACTTTGCCCTAATCCCCCCTCGGGGGGAGTCCCCAAGGGATGCTCTAATACACAATTGGCCCACAGGACTTCTTTATGCCTTTCCTCCTCTTCCTCTGATCCCACAATTTCTAAAGAAGGCTGTTCGGTTGAGAAGCAGAGTAATCCTCATTGCACCCTGTTGGCCCCAGCAGGTTTGGTTCCCCTTTCTTTGGCCTCACCTGGTCCACCGACCATGGATTCTGGATCCAACTCCGGAATTGTCGCACCCACAAGGGTTGATCCAGCCCAACATATAGAGTCTCAAGCTGACAGCTGGGTTCCTCCACTTCCAGTAATTGCCAGGCAAAATAATCTATCCTCCCCTATGCAAAACATTCTTCTAGCTTCCCATAAACCATCCACTAGGAAACTATCTCAGCAAGTGGAAAAGATTCATAGTTTGGTCTTGAGAGAAAGGACTAGACCCCTTTTCGGCTTTGGTTAGCTCAGTATTGGAATATTTATCGAATCTCCTCCATTCGGGAGCAGCAGCTTCCACTATTTGAGTCCACCTGGTAGCTGTCTCAAACTTCCACAGTGGTTTCCAGGACTCCACTTTGATATCTCACCATCTCTGTAAGACCTTTTTGAAAGGGATCACACATATTAGACCATCTTTCAAAAAGCCAATTGAATGTTGGAATTTAACACTAGTTTTACAAACCTCGACTCATCCTCCCTTTGAGTCTGCTGCCACTTGCAATATGAAGTTTTCATCTTGGAAAACTTTATTCTTGGTAGCAATTACCTCAGTAAGGCAAATATCGGAACTACAAGCGTTGTGCATAAAACGCCCATACATGGTCTTCCATAAAGAGAGATTATCACTTCGGACTAACCCCTTATTCTTACTCAAAGTTGTTTCGAATTTCAGTATTAATCAGTCAACTGACCTGCCAGTCTACTTCCCCGATTTTTGTAATAAAGGAGAATATTGTCTGCATTTGATGGATGTACATGGACAATTATGTTTCTACTTGGACATGACTAAATCACTATGAAAATCTGACAAGTTATTCTTAGCCTTCTCAGGACCAAGTGGGAAAACCTGTTTCTAAAGTAACTTTAGCTAAATGGCTGAGACATTGTATTTCCTTTGCCTACCAACAAAACCAAGTCCATCTAGCAACTAAAATCAAAGTGCACTCAACCAGATCAGTTAGTACAGCTGTTGCTTTCCATTCAAAAGCTTCCATGGATGACATTTGTGCAGCAGCCACATGGGCTACTCCGCATACTTTTATCATTCATTGCAAATTGGACTTGCTCTCTAGGGGGAGAGCATCCTTTGTAGGGCCTCCCAGGAATTCAAGTAGCTAGGGACTTTGTCCCATTTCTCATGAATGAATGAAGAACAACAACATCAGGTAAAGAAGTTATGTTCTTACCATAATGTTCCATCTGTGTTGTTGTTCTTCATTCATTCATGGCATCCCACCCTTCTACCCCCTCCAAAAGGCTCCTGGAGGTTCAGATTTAGTCCTAGCTTCATGATAGGTCATTTGCTCAGACAAAGTCTCCGCTTTCTTTTCTTACGGGCAAACTCGATCTGAGGAGGTGAAGAGAGGGGCACTATGGGTAAGCTTAGCTCGAGAGTTTTTGGCTGGCGCAAGCTTGTTATAATGGCAGAGTCGGTTCCGAAGATGGAACCGATACCCATTCATCATGAATGAATGAAGATCAACAAGACAGATGGAATGTTATAGTAAGAACATAACTTCGATTTTCATGCAGCTGTCCTAAGGTACAGAAGGAGCTGTCCTACAAAGCAGTGGCCATTTTTTAGAACACATTGAAATGCGTACTGTTTCAGTAAGAAATGGGCTTTTGAGGAAAGACAAGCCTGGAGCTGAGGCAGGACCAGTCAGAAAGGTAAGGGGAGTGAATGGCAGTGGACAGTTCTTAGGTGTGTACTAGGCTAATGCCTCTGGAACCTTTACAACCTAGCCCGTAAAAGTGCCCTGGCATTGTGCCACCCCACGTTAGCTCCCGGTGCCTCTATCAGTTCAGACTGTACTTCCAGTATCCCCTTTCCCATCCCATCTCCTGGGAGGAGGAGTAGTGTTCCTGCTTCAGAGCAAATTTGTTCATCTTTGTAGATCAGAGTGCAAGTGGTGTGTGCTGTATCTTTAAGAAGGATGTCAAGGCTATAAGTGCACGTATAAATTCCAGACACGTGCAATCCCTAGTGCCATTTTATAAGAGCGGCCACAGTGAGAGCATACACGATCGCAGTTATTAGTTTGTATATAAGTTACTTTAGTTAGTCAGTTATCCTCTACAGTGATGTGGTTGTATAAAGTAAAGCTGCTTGAACAGAACCCATGAAGACTCTTCTGTTGTGTCCAGAATAGAAGAGTGACAAGCTTAAGATTGGAAAAGTAAGTAAGGTCCAACCTAACCTCAAACAAATGGCCAGGAAAGATTTCCTCTGGCTCAGCTAAAATATGGAGTACAAAGACTGTTTTTCCTTGCTTCTAATGTCTCCCATCCCACAGCTTAAACTGAGTTGGCATAGACAGTTCTGAACCAGCTCTTGTAATATGCAGATACAGAGATAGTCCCCGTGTTGGATCAGGGTTAAGGTGTTTTTTCAGGCTGTTTCTTCTTCCTGAAAAAAGATGTCTCTTGGAGACTCATCCTGGATTTGGCCAGGCTGAAATGATTTATGAGGGTGTCCAGACACTGTTCCTGGAAACATTGTTGTCACTCATGTTACCACAGGCAATTTTGGTGATCCTAGTCCTGCAACATGCACATCTATGTGTATGTTCAGATCCAAAAAGATGAAAGTATCATCTGAGATTTAGTGCAGGACACAAACATTTTCAGTTAACTTCCTTGCCCTTTGGGCCAGTCCACTGTCCCTGAAACTGTTTGCTATTTGCTTAGCAGTAGTGTGTGTGTGTATTGCATACCTCAGACCTAGTGGACCTATATTTATCAATTCATGACACCAGGAGTTCCTATATCGTAAAAGGGCAAATCAGTCTAAAGAAATTATGGCTTTCCTCTTTACTCTAAAAGATGTCAAGGCAGGCTGACATGTAGGAAAATTCAAACTAATTGCAGAAATACCATTGTCACGTGATCTGTAAACCAGTGGTGTGTGTGTGTGTGTGTGTGTGTGTGTGTGTGTGTGTGTGTGTGTGTGTGTGTGTGTGTGTGTGTGTGTGTGTGTGTGTGTGGGTGTGTGTGGGTGTGTGTGTGTGTGTGTGTGTGTGTGTGTGTGTGTTAGCAGTTATACCAGATGTGCAGGCTGATACTGAGTGTGGACTTAACTTTCCTGCCTTCTACATGTCTTCACACCTGAATTCAGAGGCAGACGGTCAATTCAGGCATGAGTGGAGGCTGAATTCTTGCATAAATCCTTACGGTGCTAATGGGATGCACTGCAGCAGTTTTGGTTGCATCAGAGAAGCACTGTTGTGGAAGAAATTTTGTTCCAAATAGCCATGTGATGAAAACCTTCTCCCTGTCTTGGAAGAGGAGATTGGGAATTAGGAAATGGCTGGGAAGGCATAAACAAAGTGTTGTAGAAAGCAGGTAAGTACAAATCCAGACTTGTGGCCCCTGTATTGCCAGTGGGTCCTTTGTTCTCCTACATAGTCTATCTGAGTAAAGAAAGACTACTGCATCTCCCACATGCATGTACTGTCCAGATCAGGAGAAGGAGTCCTTGTTGGCACCCTGACCAGAAGAGTTCAAGTTAGTAGTTTGGACAGTCTCAGCTTGCTACCATTTAGGGTCAGTGCCTCACATGAGATACTAATTGTTCTGTGGGAGAAAAGGAAACCTAGCATTAGAGAATCTTTCTAACCAAATAAGAATATTGTCCTTGTTGTCTAACCCAGATTTATCTTACCTATATGAGTTATAAAGTCAGAAGTTTTGCAGTACCCTTGTACAGTTCTTTCAATATGGCCCATCCTGTGCATCCCAAAAGATGCACCTGTCGCCATACTTGGATCTGTTTACTCATTCTTTGACAAAGCAGTTTGTAGAAAAGGTCTTGCACTTCATGCACCATAGGAAATGGGTATTATCCATGAGATCTTGGTTTCATGCTGGAAAAATATCTGTAGGACCCTGTTTAATTCCTGTGCCCCAGGGGCACATAGGATTTTCTAGGACAAGAAATTATTTTTGTTGGCTATTTAACTCTGGAGGAGCTTTGAGCTTTAGACTGTAATGCATAAAGGTCATAAGTGGTCTTTCACAGAGATGGGATTTAGAAGTGAACATTACTTTATGTCTAAGGCAATATCTGAAATGACAGTTAATCAAGCGATACATCTACCTATTTTTTGTAAGATTATAAAATAAGAAGATGAGGTCTTGTTACACTTATTGGGAATACACAAGCAGCTCAGACAGTCCGACCATCTTGGTATTTCTTTGTATACTTTATGTCAGATAAGCATGATCGGCCAGATTTCAAACAAATATTGTCTAGATATTTAGCTAAGTATATTACCTTTGGCTTTAAGGAAAAATAGAAAAGCTCTTCCTGGACCTATGAGAGTCCCTCTACAAGGGTAACAATGATTACTACAGTCATCTTTGAAAATGTGTTAGCCCAGCCTAGAGTGTCTGTGAGGTAGCTATCCAGACCAGTCTACAACTTTCAGACATTATAAGTGGTGTCTTCTGTCTGGGAACAAAGTGGAATTTCACACTGCAGTTCTAAGGAGTTTGATGTAACTGCCAGTCACTCCATGGGGGCAACTGCTTTACTATTCTTCCTAGATATAATGAGCATAATACAGTTGTGTGAGCAGTCTCACCATAGTATTAGTTTTCATGTAATAGGATCACTGCTACAGTGACTAGAGAGAGAGCCTTTAGTAAGGTGGCTCTAGCCACTTTGAAGCAACTTTCGATCATATTAGAAATGTGAAAGGCTTTGAAGAATTCAGGACAACACTGATAAGACGTCTAACATATGTTTATAAAAGCAGCTACTTTATTCACAACAACTTGGGACTTACTTGAAATCTTTAATTCTGGAAATTAGACAGTTGTCCTTCTATTCTTATGTTGCTGTATTCTTTACATTAGGTATTCCTTGCCTTAAATGATCCCGACGTCTGGCCAGTACACAGAAGCCTTTTACTACTGCTAGGTACATGGGACGTCACATGTAGGCCCTAAGTTGGCGTCAGCTAAAAAAGTAATGTCCGCATGTACCATCTTCAGAACTTCTCTGCCACCAGTCCAAACGCCATCTTCAACCATCAGTCTGCTTGCCCCAGTTGTTGATTGCTGTACAAGCCAGTTCAGATAAGTGCCCCTGCATTTTTTTTTTCTTTTGCCTTTGTTACTGCTTTTCTGTCTGAGGTTACATGTCATCCAAGAAAGTTAAGTGCCATTGTGGAAGACAAATTCCACATAAAGATAGTGATGATCTGTGTCTGTTTTGTTTAGACTTAAACCGTGACCGTAAGTCTTGCTCTATATGTCAGGCGTTTGATCCCAAGCCTTGCATAACTGCCTTCAGTCTCTTAATATTTTCCTTGAGAATCAAAGTCTCGAGGTTAGCATGCAAAGTTATAGATACATCAGGCCCTTCTATTGAGTCTGCAAAGAAGGCCAAGAAACTTGGGCCTGAAGCTTTGCCTGCACCTCCCAGTCCGGATGTCCCTCTCGAGGCCAGTGAAGGGCCTGAGGCCTGTTTGGACTCTGGCTTGGATTCCTTGGCGGGTGCTGGAGCGGAAGTCATCAAGGAGTCAACCACTGACATGTCCTCAGAGGTTTTGCAGATGTCCTTTTCAGATGAGCAAGGGGAATCTAGGCTCATTATTTCGGAAGGCCCTGAAGGTATTCCTCAGATCTTGGTTTGGGAGGAAGTGCCGATGACTGTTATGGAGTGCAGGCCTACGTCAGGTCCCTCCACCTTCCACAGGTCTGCTGTGCCCCTTAAAAAGAAGCAGAAAACCAAACATCTTTGTATCCCTCAGGAACCTCCACCTGACAGGCAGGCCTTCACACAAGGATTATTTAATGCCTTTATAGCTTTGAAGCCTCCCACTGGTGTTTCCCTTCCTAGCCCTCCTACTGCTTCCCTTCAGAATAGGTTTAGGGGGCAGGTATTAGCTGAGGATAAGGATTCCTCAGAGGATGAGTCTTTGGCATACTCTGCCCAGATTTCCTCTTCCTTCGAGTATGCTTCTCCTGAGGAGGAGTCCAATAGAACTGAGTCTCCTGGAGAAGATATCAACTGTGGGGAGACTATTGCTCTTAATGTGGGAGTTTTTCAAGTGGGACTGCTCACAGGTTACTGATGTGCAGAGGAAATATTACAATTTACTCCAAATGGATTCACCTTCTCCTTCTGCTGTGACCCCAGTTCTGCCAACTTTTCTGGATGCTTTTACTTCTACTTCTAAGAGTCCAGACTGTCAGTCTCCCATTCCCAAATATTTAGATAGGCTCTATAAAGTTACAGAGGCCTGTAAATTACTTTGTAAATGACCTGCTGCAGACCCAGTGGTTGTTTCTGTAGCTACTGATAAGCCTTCCAGACTTTTGCCTTCCACTTCTCTTCTCCCTTCAGATAAGGAGAGTAAAACCATGGAAAGGCTCGGGAAAAAAGTGTACACTTCAGCTACTCTTTACCTTTAGGGTTTTTAACTGTCTAACCCATATAAATGTATGCTTTGGCTCTTCTTTCTCAGGCCACACAGCTTCTCTCTGACCTTCCAGATTCAGATGTAAAGTCCCGGCTTTTTTCAGATGTCCTTCAAAAATGCAACTGCAGTCCTGACATATGGGTTGTCCTGCCTCAGGCAGCCCTTCGGTCGGCCGGATTCCAAAGTCTGGGTCCGGCGTCGGCTGATGTCGCCTCTTTCCCGACGTCAGAGCGGCTGGGGTATAAAAGCATCAGCCGACGCCATCTTCTTCAGTCTTTCTTGCCACGTGGTGCCCGAAGCAGAAGCAGTTCGCAAGTGCCGGTCGGTCAGCTCCTGTGTTTTCAGTTACCGAAGTCATCAAAAAGCTAAGTACCCCGTTGGGGAACATTTTTCTTGCCTCAGCCGATGTCAGAAAAATTGAAAAGGTTAATAATTGTTTGTCTTGTGGTAAACAAATACCTCATAAGGACTTCCATTCTTACTGCCTTCCCTGCCTGGGCCCAGACCACGACGTCTCGGCCTGTGCTGCCTGTGCTTGCTTTAATAAGTGCACACTCAGGCGCCGGGCAGAATTTGCCGAAGACTTTTTGGCGAAAATTACGCTTATATCATGCCGTCGGAACAACCGACAGCACATATTTCCAAAAAACACCAGGACCGGGACCGACATCCTCTGCCCGCGTCGTCCACCGATACCACGCCTAAGCCTTCCGCGAGTGCATCGGTCTCTTCGGAGGCGGTACTTCTACCGCTCCAGGCTGACGACACCGCTTTACCGCGTACTTCGGTCCCGGAGGTTTCCCCGGTGCCGGTTGTTGATTTTCCTCCCGAAACCGAAGCTCAAGATTTACCTGACACCATACCAGTGGATAAAGTTACTCCTGCATGTGGGGCAGCTAGGCCTCCGGTCTCCATGTCCATCAAGGCCTACACATGTGCTAAGGCTGCCAGCCAGGCTAAGGCCCATCCTTCTAAAACTTTTTCCCAGGGCCCCTGTTCTGATAAACAGATCATGACCCTAGCTGCAGATCTAATCTCTCTAATCAGAGGTTCTCAGTCGCATCCAGACAGAGGTTCTCAGCCTCCTGCAGATAGAAGGCCTAGGACTGAGCAGACAGATACCCTTTCTTCGGATGAAGCCTCTAGGGATTCAGAGCACTCAGATACCCAGGAAGAATCCTTCCAGGCCTACGAGGACTCTGATGCTGAGGAATCAATTCCTTCTGCCTCTCCTCCAGAGGATATTTCTTTTGGAGAAGTTCTCCACTCCATGAGAGAACATTTTCAGTGGCAGGGTCAGGAATTTTCTGACTCCAGGAATAGACTACGTACCTTCCTTAAGTTACCCCAGCACAGACCATTAGCTATTCCTCCAGTGTTGGATGTCTTGGATGATGTATACTCAGACTCCAGTGCTTCCCCTGATTCTCTCCCTCCTGCTCCTGTCAAGCCAGACAGATATTACAGGGTTCCTGAAACTCATAAGCATCTCTTTAAGGCCCACTCTGTGGATCTAGAAACTATTTCTCAGGGTCCAAAGGAGTGGCTACTTCCTCGGCCAAAAACCCTTTGCCCGCAGACAGGGAATCAAGGTCCCTGGAGAGATGGGGCAAAAAAGTTTATACCTCTTCCACCCTTGCCATGAGGTCACTTAACTGTCTTTTTCATAAGTTTCAGTACCAGGATTACTTAATGGATGATTTGCAGGAAAAGTTAGCCTCTCCTGAGCCTATAGATAGAAAGGCATTGCAGGATTTGGTTCATAACACTCAGCAGGTTAGCAATCATTTTCTTCAGTGTGGTTATGATGCATTGGAAGCTTCATGTAGGGCATCTATGACAGGGGCCGTTATACGTAGACATGCTTGGCTGAAAGAACAGCCACTGCCAGACCATGTTAAAGTAAAGCTCCTAGATGCACCTCTGGAAAAACAGAAGCTTTTTGGTGCTAATGCACAGGATGTGTTGAAGTCTATTGAGGAAAAGGCTAAATCAGTACAGACAGTCAAGGATTTTCTCCAGGTTCAGCCACCCAGATTCAGCAGGAATTGGCCTTCAAAGAATTGGTCCTTTCCAGACACTGACAAGTTTCAAAGGGGAAAAAACAGGCGTGCTCGAGGTAGAGGGCAATACCGAGGCTCCTACAGGGGCCGCCAATGGCAACCACCAAATCAGAGAAGTGGCGCAGGAAGTTCAGCTGCACCACAGGGACAATCACAATGACTTGACTTTCACTACGCCGACCAAGGCTCAAAGAGAAGCACCTCTAGGCAGAAAATTATCCTTATTCTCAACTGGCACATTTTAACCAAGGACAAATGGATTCTGGACATAGTAGACAAAGGTTACAGGTTCCACTTCCACACCTTACCAACGAGACAAGGCATGCCAAATCTGCCACAAAATCAAAGGGCAGAGGCACTCATACAAGTTTCAAAGCTGTTACAAATAAAAGCAATAGAAAAGGTTCCTCCTCAGGAACAAGGCCAGGGATTCTATTCAAGACTGAAGCAATGGAGACCTATACTGGACTTGTCCGCGCTAAACACTTTTCTCATTGTGCCAAAATTCAAAATGCTGACTTTACAGCAACTCCTTCCCATGCTGGGCAAGGGGTCTTGGCTGGTTACTCTGGACCTCAAGGAGGCATACCTGCATGTCCCAATCAGACACAGTTGCAGAAGATACCTCAGATTTCTTGCAGGGTCAGAGCATTATCAATTCTCAGCATTGCCATTTGGCTTATCTTCTGTGCCCAGAGTATTCACGAAATGCCTGGCATCAGTAGTTGCACATTGCAGGCTCCGGGGGATTCAAATATACCCTTACCTGGACGACTGCCTTATACAAGCAGACAGCAAAGAAACCTTGATAAGAAACTTGGACTATGTCATTCAATTACTACAGGCTTTGGGATGCACAGTCAACATTCAAAAATCAAGACTACTGCCATCCCAACAGATTATTTTTCTAGGAGCCAAATTGGACACACAATCACAAATGGCTTTCCTCACAGAGGAGAAACAAGAACATTTACCAGATTACTTCAAAAGCCTAGCAAAGCTCACCCAGCTGACCGCAAGGAAAATCCTGCAGGCCCTGAGGTTCATGGCATCTTGCATTCTTCTGGTACCTCTGGCAAGACTACACATGAGGAAGTTACAATGGTACCTAAAAAGCTTATGGTCTCAACACAGCCACAATCTAGAAGACATAATACCACTCATTCCATGCCTGCAAAGGGAATTTTTGTGGTGGGCTCAAGCAAGTCATTTAAACAAAGGCATGTCTTTCAACAAACCTCTAGCAAGTCAAACCATTACAACAGATGCCTCAGATCATGGATGGGGGGCGCACATGGAGGGCAGATGCATTCAAGGGCAATGGACTCCCAGGGAAATGCATCTGCACATAAATCAAAAAGAGATGTTGGCAGTGATGCATGCAATCGAGGCCTTCGGGAAATCCCTTCAACAAGGTCATCTGCTAATAAGGACAGACAACACCACTGTCATGTGGTATATAAACAAGCAGGGAGGCACTTGCTCTTACCCCCTCTGCAGACTAACAATGACTCTTTGGGAAAAGTCCCTGAATCTGAGCATCCACTTGCAATCCCAGTTTGTTCCAGGCAGGGACAATGTTCTGGCGGACAGGCTGAGCAGAAATTTCTTGGATCCGCACGAATGGATGCTGCATCCACACATTTTCTCACAAATAACAAGTGCATGGGGAAGACCGGACATAGATCTCTTTGCTTCTCACCTCAATCATCGCCTGGAGAAGTTCTGTTCAAGGACACACCATCCTCTAGCTTGGAGAACGGATGCTCTCTCCTTCAGCTGGAATTCCCTAACAGTTTATGCATTCCCTCCTCTACCATTACTGACCAAGGTGTTGCTGAAGATCAAAGCAGAACAACCAAAAGGAATTTTGATAGCTCCAGACTGGCCAAGGCAGCACTGGTACCCATTGCTACTGAGCATAACTCACACCAAACCGTGGCCCTTGCCTCAATGGCCTCTGCTTCTAACTCAGCACAATTACAGGACTGTTCATCAAAACCTGCAAACATTGCAGCTGACAGCTTGGAGGGTCCCATGACTTTCACCCATATCTCCCTTTCCAAAAAAGTACAAGAAATCTTGCTGGAAGCGCGCAGACCTTCCACCAGAAAAACCTATTCAGCCAAATGGAAGAGATTCATCATCTGGAATGCCAACAAGGGTCAGGATGCATCAGTAATGAGCATACCACAGATATTAGATTACTTGGCAGAAATGTTTCATAGTGGCCTCTCATATTCTTCCATAAAAATTCACGCTTCAGCAATCTCAGCAAAATACAACTGTGACCCACCTGTGTTTTCGCATCCCTTGCTAAGACAGTTTCTAAGAGGGATAAAGAATATCAAACCTCCCAGAAAACCACCAATACCTGCATGGGACCTCAATTTCGTCTTGGAAAAAATTAACTCTTCCTCATTTTGAACCAGCAGCATCTTCAGAAATGCAATTTCTCTCCTAGAAAACAGTTTTCCTGTTGGCAGTTACCTCAGCAAGAAGAGTCTCGGAGGTACAGGCCCTCATGGCAGTACCTCCCTTTCTCATTTTTCATCAGGACAGAGTTTCTCTAAGAACCAATCCTTCATTCATGCCAAAAGTGATATCCAGGGTGTCTCTAAATCAAGCAATTCACCTGCCTACTTTCTTTCCCAGTCCTCAAAATAAGGGGGAAAAGTTGCTGCACACTTTGGACATACACAGACAATTACGCTACTACTTGGACAGAACAAAGACCACCAGAAAGTCTGATCAACTATTTGTAGCCTATGCTGCTGGAGTGCAAGGAAAGACAATCTCCAAACAAACAATTTCAAAATGGATTGGACACTGCATCAGATTCTGTTACTCTTTCCATGGAAAAGGTGTGCCAGCCAATATTAGGCCACACTCCACCAGAGCTATAGCCACATCCACAGCCTTTCTAAGAGGAGTGGCTACAAAGGACATTCTAGAGGCTGCTACATGGAGCTCCATGCATACATTTACCAAACACTACAACCTGCCTTTATACTCCAGATCACGAGCAGGCTTTGCTTCGGCAGTCCTGCAGGACATTTTAGCTACACCATCCCTCTCTTAGATCCTACCACCCCCAGCTTGGCTATGGTATTCAACCCATATGTCAGGACTGCAGTTGCATTCTTGAAGGACATAGTACAGTTTTGTACCTACCATAAATGTAGATGTCCGATAGATATGCAACTGCAGTCAGGTTTTCCTTCCCTCCTACCCCTCTGTAACTCTCTTTTTTGGGTCCTCTTCCCCCTTTTTCAAATTAGCTGGGGATATCTGTTATGGTGTATCTGTTTATTACTGTTGTGCATGTCTGGAATTTTTATCCATTCTCTAAATTTAGCCTTCCTTGGAGGGCACCTGGCATCTGGGGCAAGAAACACTGAAGAAGATGGCGTCGGCTGATGCTTTTATACCCCAGCTGCTCTGACATCGGGAAAGAGGCGACATCAGCCGACGCCGGACCCAGACTTTGGAATCCGGCCGAACGAAGGGCTGCCTGAGGCAGGACAACCCATATGTCAGGACTGCAGTTGCATATCTATCGGACAATCTATCGGACATCTACATTTATGGTAGGTACAAAACTGTACTTTTTGGGAGCGTCTTCCCAAGTGGTACGCCACTCCATTAAATGCAGATGTTCTTCGTGTTTCACTGTTGCAGTCATCACATTTGGGATGTCCTTCATGGATGCATCTGCAGTCATAACAACTGGGTTGTCCTGTCGTCAGGCAGCCCTTCAGTGGGCCGGATTCCAGTCGGGTCCCCGTTGGCTGATCTGATGTCGACTTTCACGTCATCTCTCTTGGGTGGTCGGTATAAAGGCATCGCAGCCGCATTTTCCTCAGTCAAGCTGTTCGCAAGTGCCGTCGGTCGATCCAGAGATTACTTTCTACTACTACTGACTACTTCAAAAAAAAGCTACCTACCCCCGTTGGGACCTTTCGTTTAGGCCCAGCCCACGGACGAGCAGCCTGTTCGCCCCTGTGCTTCTCACAACCGGAAACGCGCTTAGGCCGGGTCGAGTTTGCTGAACAGTTTTTTTTTTTTCTGATTTTGCGCATATTATGCAGCGGATATCTGCCAAAAACGCAAAGATAAAGACCGACATCTGTCCGGTCCGGTTCGTTTCAAACCATGGTTAAGCAACAAAAGTGTCTGTCGCGGCCGCGCAAACCGAAAAAACTTCATTAATTAGAGGATCTCAATCTCACCCAGACAGGGGCTCTCAGCCCCCAGAGAGAGACCTAGTAGAGAGCCCCCCCCTGAGTGTCCTGTGGTCTGGTGAGTGAATCATCAGACATAACTGATCAGCCAGAGGCTCCTTTTCCTCCATTTTGAAGACTCTGATGCTCAGCTGCTTCCCACCCAGAGAATTCTCCTTTGGGGAAACCTTACATGCTAGCAGTTCCAATTATCACAGGGTCCCAAGGCAGTAGCCCATAGCCAAGGCAGTAGCGATGACCTAAAAACCCTATTCATGGCTAAAGGAGCAAGCTTCTACGGATCATGTTTGTTCAAACGGGTTAAAGATTTCTGCAGGTTTCAACAAGGTTTATCTCAAAGGGGCAGGAATAGACGCCAGGAGGTGCCTACAGAGGAGCACAGTGGCAAGGTAACAACAGAGCATGGAAAGTGGATTCGGCTCTCCTTCAGCTGGCAAACAGACAATCTCCGATGGGATAGAAATTGCATCACGATTCTCTTCGCCTTCCAGGAGCAACAACTGAAGACATTATTGAGGCGGCGGACCTCACTGAGGAAAATGGCGCCGCTGATGCCTTTATACCCCCACCACCACCAGAGATGACGCCGGTGAAGTGCTGCGAGCATCAAGGACCGACGACTTTTTATCCCTGCCAGGGTAGCCCTCAGTCAGCCCGAATACCAGAGGGTTAGTATTTCTGCGTCGGTTGCTGTCACTTGAGGACTGACGTCAGGTCGTCAGTAGTATAAAGTAAGGCAGCCGATGCCATTACATCAGTCTTTCTTGCCGAGGAGCCCTAACCAGAAGCAGTTTGTGCGAGTGTCGGTCGGCTGCTACCTGAGTTTTCGTTTTCTGAATTGAAGTTGAAGTCTTCTAAAGCTAAGTACCCTGTTGGGGATCCTTTTTTCTTGCTCTAACCGATGTCAGATAAAGTTAACAATCGTTTTGCCTGCTGAAAGCAAATACCACAGAGATTTTCATTCTTACTGCATCACTTGCTTAGGGCCAGACCACGACGTCCCCTGCTGTTGCTTTTGTGCTTTGTTCAACACCAGAACTATACATCATTGGGCCCTTACTGTAGCTAGATATTTTTGCTCTCTGTCCTCTATTTCCGATATGGCTTTGGTAAGCCATCTGACAGCAGATTTTTCGAAAAAATGTAAGGATAAAGACAGAGACAGGCCACACTGGTCCAAACCTACCGACGACGCTTCCGTTAAGCTAGTCGTCAGTTCTCTGGTCCTCAGTGAGGCGCTTTCGCAGCCCCTGATGCTCGCTTCTGTGGATTCGCAGGCCGCTACAGAGACTCTTTCGGAGTCCAGTATGCCGCAAAAGTTTTTATCAACTAAGGATCCTGCGGTTGTCTCTACCTTGGATGGGTCTGGAGCCGCTGAGCTAGCACCAGCTTCCGAGGAAGTACTTTGCACTACTGATTCTCGAGACGAACCGACGACTTCTTTCGTGTCTACTGTTTTTTTTTTTTCGATAACTACCAAGTTTCTAAGGCCCAGGGTATGAACCACACCCAAGACACCGACGACCCCATCTCAGGCACCTGCTTCCTTGCCTCAGTCTGAAATGCTTAAAATGGCAGAAGACCTTATAATGTTGATCAGGGGAAGCCAGGCTTCCCCCTTCCAAAAGAAAGAGATTTTTCCCCAGTAGTCTTATCTGAACAGGAGTCCGATGACTCTGATGCCTCTGAATATGAAGACATGCAACCCCTCTCTGCTTATAAGGATTCTGATGCAGAGGAATCCATTCCTTCAGCCTCTGCAACTGAAGATTTTTCATTTGGGGAAACCCTTCATACTTTAAGGGAGCATTTCCAGTGGGAATGTCAAGACTACCTTCAGTCTAAGAGAGTCAGGGAATTTTTAGATCTTACATAGCACAGACCCTTGGCCATTCCTCCTGTCCTGGATGTTGTGGATGATGTTTTCATGGAATCTAGTTTAAATCCTGACACCCTCCCTCCTGCTCCCAGGAAACATGACAGGTATTACAGAGTCCCTGACTCTCACAAATTTTCTTTTCAAAAATCCCACTGCTGACCCTGAGGTTATCTCCCAAGGGCCAAAAGTAATTAAAGCAACTTCTGCTAAGAATCCAACCCAGTCAGACAGGGATTCCCGAGCATTAGACAGATGGGGTAAAAAAGTATGCACCTCTGCTACTCTTGTTATTAGAGCACTGAATTGTCAGTTCCATATGCTAAAATGTCAGCAGCATACCATGGAACTCCTCAAACAAAAAATATCAACTTTTCCTGCATGTGCAGAAAATAGAGTTGCAAGACTTAATGCATTCTGCAAGTCAAGTAACTAAGCACACCTTACACTGTGGTTCTGATGCCCTAGAAGCATCTTGCAGGTCAGCAGTCATCAGTTCTGTCCTTAGAAGGCATGCTTGGCTTAAGGAACAGCCCTTGCCAGACCATGTCACATCTAAACTATTGGATGCAATCTTGCACAAAGGCAACTTATTTGGCACCAAGGCAGAGGAGGTCTTAAAAAGATGGAAGAAAAAGCTAAATCTATGCAGACATTTAAGGATTTCCTGCAGGTCCAGCCACTCAGGTTCAGTAGGCATTGCCCCTCCAAGCACACTGGTCCTTTCCTGCCCCCTCCAGGTCAATTCAGCCCAAACCCCGCGGAAGCAGACCCCCCCCAGACAACAGCCACATGGAATGCAGAGATCAAAGCAATAGAGTACCTCCACTGCTAAACCAGGGAGTGCAAAGCCACCCCCTCATGGTAAGAACTCACAATGACTCTCCACTTACACCCCCTCCCTCTGCCCACCTGCACTTGCCCCTGGGAGGAAAACTCTCCTTCCACGCAAGCACCTGGGCCACCATTACCAACAACTGCCGGATCCTCAACATAGTGTCCCAGGGTACAAATTTTCTTTCCACACTCTGCCAGCCCCAGAAGGGTTCCCAGGCCTACCTCCAAACCAGTGGGCAGAGGCTAAAAAGCAAGTCCTTTCCCTGCTCTCCATGAGGGCAATAGAGCACCCTCCTGCAGAACGGATAGGCCAAGGTTTCTACTCCAAGCTCTTCCTGGTACTGAGGAAAGAGGGCACCTGGCACCCCAGCCTCGATTTTATCCATTCTGAACACCTTCCTGGTGTTACCAAAATTCAAAATGCTCACCCTTCAGCAACTACTACCTGTGCTGTCCAAGGATGCATGGCTAGCCACCCTACACCTAAAAGAGGCCTACCTACACATCCCAATCAGGGAATCATGCAGGAAATATCTGTTTCAGGGCAGGATCTCTGAACTTTTAAGTTCTCTGCACTTCCCTTTGGCTTATCTACTGCTCCCAGAGTTTTCACAAAATGCCTGACTCCGCATTGCTTTTTGTAGGCAAAGAAATATTTAAATGTACCCATACTTAGACTATTGCCTAATTCATGCAGACAGTCAGGAAAAGCTGCTCAAGCACCTGGCCTTTGTAAAGGACCTACTGACCTCCCTAGGGTACACTATCAACGAAAAGAAATCCATACTAGTGCCCACCCAAAAAATTATATTCCTGGGAGCAAGCCTGGACACAGTATCCCAGATGGCATTCCTTACACCAGAAAAGCAAACTTACCTGACAGCCTATTTCTCTCAACTAGCCACCAGACCCAGTTATCTGCAAGGAAAATCCTACAAGCTCTGGGCTTCATGGCTTCTTGTATTGTACTCATTCCATATGCCAGACTGCATATGAGGAAACTTCAGTGGTACCTAAAAAGCCTTAGGTGTCAACACTCTCAAGACCTGGAAACTCTTATACCAGTGATACTTTCTCTAAGGAAAGATTTCCTTTGGTGGGCAGCAGCATGCTACCACAACAAAGGACTACCCTTCTCACCACCCCACACCACCCAGACCCTCACCACACTCACAGACAATGCCTGGGGTGCACACCTGAATGGCAGGTGCATACAGGGCCAATGAAGCCCACATCAAATACATCTGCACATCAACCAAAAAGAGATGTTAGCTGTCCAGCACGAATTGACAGCTTTCAGACCCCTTCTCTCCCCAGGGACTCTACTGATCAAAACAGACAACACCACCATGATATGGTATATCAGCAAACAGGGAGGGACTCAATCCTACCCTCTATACAGGCTCGCCATGACCATTTGGCACACAGCATCAGCCATGCAACTACACCTGTTAGCACAATTCCTGCCACGCTCTCTAAACTTTCTGGCAAACCACTTAAGCAGAAATCTTCTGGACCCACACGAGTGGCAGCTAAACCAAAGAACCTTCACCCTTATAACTCAGAAAAGGGATACCCTGAAGGTTGACCTTTTTGCTTCCCATTCCAACCATCAGCTCAGCAAGTTCTGCACCAGGGAGCCTCACTGCAGGGCCTGGAAAGTGGATGCTCTGTCATTCCAGTGAGTCTACCTCTTGGTCTGTTCATTTCCCCCACTACCTCTCATTACCAGGGTGCTGCTCAAAATAAGGGAGGAAAAGCCAAGGACAGTCCTAATTGCCCCAGACTGGCCACGCCAGCACTAGTACCCACTGCTGACAGCCTGTCCCTTCTGCCACCATGCATCTCCCTCAGATCCCAACACTCCTGACCCAGAGGGAAGGAGAATTCATGCATCCCCGATTGCAGACCCTCAATTTGGCAGCCTGGCTTATTCCCTGACCACTGTACAAGCTGCCAATCTCAGTAAACATGATGTTCATCTTGTTTCACTGCTGCAGTCATTACACTTGGGTTATCCTGCCATCAGGCGGTCCCGCAGTCGGCCAGAGTTCCAAAGTCTTGGTCCGGCGTCGGTTGCTGTCGCTTCTTCCCTGACGTCAGTGCACCAGGGGTATATAAGATGCAGCCAACACCATTTTCTCTGTCTTTCTTGCCGCGCGGTGCCCGAAGCAAAAGCAGTTCGCAAGTGCCAGTTGGCCGACCCCTGAGATTTTCGAATTCGAATTTCAGAACCAAAGTCTTCAATAAAGCTAAGTACCCCATTGGGGAAACTTTTTCTTGCCTCAGACCGATGTCAGTAAAAGTTAATAATTGTATTTCTTATTTCTTGTGGGAAGCAAATACCTCATAAGGATTTTCATTCTTACTGTATTCCATGCCTAGACCCAGACCACGACATCACTAGTTGTCGGTTTTGTGCTAGATTTAACAAGCGCACTATTAAACGTCGGTTTGATTTTGCTCACCATTATTTTGGCTGAAGGTTCAATTATACCATGCCGTCGGAACAACCGACGACCGGAATACACAAAAAACGCAAAGACAAAGATAAGGACAGGCATCCGAGGTCCAAAACCGACGATGAAGCCTCTTCTAGGCCAGTCACCTGTTCTCAGTGAGGTGCTTTCGCAGCCCCTGACACCCGCTACCTCAGAGCCACAGGCCGCCTCCGACTCTCACGTGGAGATTTCTAGGCCTCTGGAAACTCAAGGTATTGGGCCTATGGAAACTAACCCCCTCAGATGGGTCCGGAGCCGCTGAGCAGTCATCGGCTTCTGAGGGTGTTTTCAGACCTTCACAGCTTACCATCAAAACAGCAACCAAGTCTAAAACTCCATTAAAGACAAAGAAGCAAGTACAGCATTCACCTGGACAGGTCTCCATGCCTAAAAAACAGATGCTCAAAATGGCCGAAGACCTAATTACTCTGATCAGGGGTTCCCATCCCCCTCCTGATAAAAGGCCTAGGCAGGATACAGACTATGATTCCTCTGACCAGGTTTCCATTTCTTCTGATTCCTCTTCAGTCCAGGGATACTGTTTACCCCCCTGAGGACTGTGATGCTGAAGAATCAGTCCCTTCAGCCTCTCCTCCTGAGGATTACTCTTTTGGGGGAAACTTTACATACCATGAGGGAGCATTTCCATTGGGAGAGCCAGGATTATTCAGAATCCAAGAAAAGGCTTAGAGATTTTCTTTTATTGCCTCAGCACAGGCCCCTTGCTATTCCACCTGTGTTTGATATTGTGGATGATGTGTTCTCTGAATCCAGTTTAACTCCTGATTCTTTGCCCCCTGCTCCAGTCAAGCCAGACAGGTACTACAGAGTCCCTGACTCTCACAAATTTCTTTATAAAAACCCTGCTGCTGACCCAGAAACTATTTCCCAGGGTCCCAAAGGGGTAAAGGCTTCCACTGCTAAAAATCCAGTTCCCTCTGACAGGGATTCTAGAGCATTAGACAGATGGGGAAGAAAGTTCTGCAACTTTAGCAGTAAGGGCTTTAAATTGCCAGTTCCACATGCTTAAATACCAACAATATTTAATGTCTCTGTTAAAACTGAAAATGCTTACAAGCTCAGAACATCCTGACTATAAGGAAATGCAGGATTTATTGAATGCAGCTGAACAAGTGGGAAAACGTATTCTGCAATGTGGTTTTGATTCATTAGAGGCTTCTTGTAGATTTAAAGGATCTGTGATTCGAAGCCATGCTTGGTTAATAGAACAAGGTTTACCTGATCATGTTAAGGCAACATTATTGGATGCTCCTTTACAGCATATCTTATTTGGTGTTAAGACAGAAGAGGTATTAAAGAAAATGGAGGATAAGGCAAAATCTATGCAAACAGTGAAGGATTTCTTACAGGTACAGCCACCTCGATTTAGCAGAAATTGGCCTTCTAAAAACTGGTCCTTTCCAGTGTCAGACAGACCACAAAGAGGCAGATACAGATGCCCAAGAGGCAGATCTCAGCCCCAAAGCTCTTACAGACCATGACAGGGGAAGACAAGTCACAACCTTATAGGAAACAAGTCACAATGACTTCCCCCTTCAAATGCCAAGCACTTGCCTTTTGGCAGCTCCCTTAGGGGGAAAACTAGCACTTTTTTCACAAAATTGGCATATAATCACCCAAGACAAATGGGTTCTGAATATTGTGTCTCAAGGTTACAGGTTCCACTTTCACACTCTCCCAAGGCCAAAAGGAATGCCAGACCTGCCTCAAAATCAATGCGCAGAAGCACAAAAACAAATTACTGCCCTCATGAACATGAGAGCTATTCAGAAAGTGCCACAACAGGAACAAGGACAAGGATTTCACTCGAGGCTTTTCCTGGTCCCCAGAAAAGGCAAAGCATGGAGACCCATACTGGACCTATCTATTCTAAATACTTACCTGGATGTTCCGAAATTCGAAATGTTGACACTACAGCAACTTCTTCCCATGCTGGGCAAGAAGGTTTGGCTGGTAACTTTGGACCTCAAAGAGGCATACCTGCATGTCCCGATCAGACAAAATTGCCGAAGATACCTCAGATTCATAGCTGGCACAATGCATTACCGATTCTCTGCACTGCCCTTTGGCTTATCTACTGCGCCCAGGGTCTTCACAAAATGCCTGGCACCAGTAATTGCATTTTGCAGACAAAAAGGAATTCAAATATATCCCTACTTGGACGACTGTCTTATTTAAGCAGAGAGCAAGGACATTCTTCTACAGCATCTGGCATTTGTAAAAAGATTGCTAATTTGCCTAGGGTATACGGTAAACGAAAAGAAGTCAAAACTAGTGCCCTCACAAGAGATAATATTCCTGGGTGCCAGCTTAAATACAACGGCCCAGATAGCTTATCTCACGCCAGACAAGCAAGGACAACTGACTCAGTATTTTCAATTGATGGCAACAAAAACCCAACTCCCTGCAAAAAAAATTCTGCAGGCCTTGGGGTTCATGGCGTCCTGCATACTACTAATACCATATGCCAAACTGCATATGAGGAAATTACAATGTACCTAAAAAGTGTTTGGACTCAACACTGTCACAGTTTGGAAACAGTAATACCACATATTCCCTGCCTACAACAGGAGTTTCGATGGTGGGCACAGGCATGTCACCACAACAAGGGACAGCCTTTCACTTTACCCACAGTCAGGCAGACACTAACAGATGCTTTAGATTATGCCTGGGGAGCACACATGGCAGGAAAATGTATTCAGGGCAAGTGGGCTACAGACCAAATGCATCTTCACATCAATCAAAAAGATATGCTAGCTGTACAAAATTAAAATGCCCTAACAGCTTTCAAGGACCTTCTGCATCCAGGACAACTATTACTAAAGACGGACAACACCACAGTTATGTGGTACATAAACAAGCAAGGGGGCACTCATTCCTATCCCCTCTGCAGACAAGCCATGACCTTGTGGAACACAGCACTAGCCTATCAAGTTCATCTGCAAGCACAATTCCTGCCAGGAAAGAAAAACACTCTGGCAGACGACTTAAGCAGAAACATCATGGATCCTCACGAGTGGAAATTAAATCCACAAGTATTCAGCATGATAACACAAAAATGGGGGTGCCCAGACATAGATCTTTTTGCCTTCCCTCTGAATTGCCAGCTACAGAAATTCTGCACAAGGACTTACTACACACAAGCATAGAAAGTGGATGCTGTCTCGTTCAGCTGGAAAACCCTAAAAGTTTATGCCTTCCCACCACTGCCTCTCCTTTCAAAGGTACTCCTAAAAGCCAGACAAGAAAGGCCAAAAATTATCCTGATTGCCCCAGACTCGCCACGCCAGCACTGGTACCCAATCTTAAAGTACTTGGCTCAAGGTCCACCATGAATTTTACCTCAAATTCCTTATCTTCTGACTCAGATCCTGCACAGCCAGCTCAAATCCTTAAACTTGGCTGCATGGCAGATTACTTAACCAAGCAGCCAACACCTCTCTCTAAAGCTGTCATGGATGTCATTTTGGAGGTCAGGAGGCCCAGCACCAGGAAATCCTATTCAAAAAAGTGGAAGAGATTCTGCGCCTGGAACCAGGCTCAAGGCTTTGACCCTCTTGTCCCAAATATTCCTCAGATATTACAATACTTAACTGAGATGCTGGACAAAGGCCTATCCTTTTCATCCATTAAGATCCACCCCTCTGCCATCTCACCTCATTACAACACGGATCCTCCTATTTTCTCTCATCCATTGCTAAAACAGTACCTCAGAGGGGCTACAAACATAAGACCACCCCGGAGACCACCAACACCAACTTGGGAGCTCAACTTTGTCTTGTAAAAACTAACTTTACCTCCTTTTGAGCCAGCCAATTCAGCAGAATTAAAATATGTGTCATGGAAAACTGCTCTGCTTCTGGCAATAACCTCAGCACGAAGAGTCTCAGAGGTTACAGGCACTAATGGCAGTGGAACCTTTCATCATTTTTCATCAGGACAGGGTATCTTTAAGAACAAACCCTACATTTATGCCAAAGGTGGTATCCAGTGTGGCTCTTAACCAAACTATTCACTTGCCAACTTTTTATCCAAATCCCCAGAATAGAGGGGAGAGACTTCTGCATTCATTGGACATACACAGGCAGCTACACTTTTACTTGGACAAAACAAAAGCTTTCAGGAAAACTGAGCAATTGTTTGTAGCATATGCTGCAGGATCACAGGGAAAGGCTATTTCAAAGCAGACCATTTCAAAGTGGATAGGACACTGTATCCATTTCTGCTACACACAGCATGGAAAAACTGTACCTAGCAACATTAGGCCACATTCCACCAGGGCAACAGCCACTTCAACTGCCTACCTTAGAGGAGTACCTGCCAAGGATATTTTGGAAGCTGCAACTTGGATTTCAGTGCACACCTTTACCAAGCATTACCACTTGCCTCTTTATTGTAAATCCAGAGCTGGCTTTGCCACTGCAGTGCTGCAGGGCCTCATAGCCACCCCAAATCCTCTATAGAACCAGCCACCCTACCTCAGCTTTGGGATTCTACCCAAGTGTAATGACTGCAGCAGTGAAACACAATGAACATAGTACAGTTTTGTACCTACCATAAATGTAGATGTTCGAGTGTATTCACTGCTGCAGTCCAGGTTACCCTCCCTCCATCCCCTCTTTCTTAGCTGGGACTTATCTGTACCTTTCTACCCTATACAATCTATGTGGTGTATTCGCTTGTAACTGAAGGTACTGGTTTTATTTTTTATGTATGCTTTATTAGCGATATGTATTGCCTACCTATTTGGGGGCACCTGACATCTGGGGCAAGAAAAACTGAAGAAAATGGCATCGGCTGCATCTTATATACCCCTGGCACACTGACGTCCGGGAAGAAGCAACAGCAACTGACGCCGGACCAAGACTTTGGAACTCTGGCCGACTGCGGGACTGCCTGACAGCAGGATAACCTAAGTGTAATGACTGCAGCAGTGAATACACTCTAGCATCTACATTTATGGTAGGTACAAAACTGTACTTTCTAGATGTTATACATGAGGCCAGACTCCCTAGCACTAGAAAGTCTTATGCTGACAAATGGAAAAGGTTCTGCTTCTGGATCCAGGCTAAGGGAGCCGATATGGCACAGCCCTCCCTACCTCTCATCCTGGATTACCTAGCTGACCTACTACACAGTGGTCTATCTTTTTCCTGTATTAAAATTCATGCCTCTGCTATTTCTGCTCATTTCAACACTGCGCAACCTCTTTTCTCACACCCTGTCATCAAACAGTTCCTAAGAGGGGCTAGCAACTTGAGGCCACCCAGAAGAGCACCTACCCCAGCTTGGGATCTATACGTTTTGTTGGAGAAACTCACCCTGCTCCCCTTTGAACCAGCAGCTTCAGCAGAGTTAAAGTTTCTCAAATGGAAGACGTCCTTGCTTCTGGCCATCACTTCAGCAAGAAGAGTATCCGAGCTACAAGCACTAATGGCTGTAGAGCCCTTCATCATTTTCTATGCTGACAGGGTCTCCCTCAGGACTAACCCATCCTTCATGCCAAACGTGGTATCCAGTGTGGCTTTGAACCAATCCATTCATTTGCCCACCTTTTTCCCTAACCCACAAAACAAGGTGGAAAGAATACTGCACTCCCTAGATGTGCACAGACAGCTCAGATTCTATCTAGATAGGGCTAAATCATTCAGAAAGACTGGTCAGTTATTAGTCAGCTTTGCTGTAGGAGCAGAGGGTAAAGCCATATCCAAACAAACCATTTCCAAATGGACAGCAAACTGGGTTATCTTACAGATTAGTACCTAGTGGGCGGTACTGCGCAGCTTTGGGAGTGTCTGGCATGATTGGCAGTTTTGACTGACAGGCGTAGTTGTCAAGGCCAGCAAATGTGAAATCTGTTACACTAAAGAAGGATTCTGCATCTTAACAGTAACAGCGAGTAAGCTATTTTCAATTTAACAGAAAAGTATTTAGTGCCGCGACTGTATTTGCCGCAAGAGCGGTTTGTAGGAATGTGTATTCTGCATCGGTATTGTAAACTTAACAGTAAAAGCAAGTAAGCTATTTTCAATTTAACACAAAAACAGCTTTATAACATGAAGTACATATGCAGTGCTTTCTTGCAGTAAAAGCAAGTAAGCTATTTTCAATTTAACACAAAACCAGCTTTATAAGATGAAGAACATATACAGTGCTTTCTTGTAGACCAACCCTCTTCAAGCTGTTAAAGAAATACACCATGAGACAGCGTTTCTTATGCGCGATCGACTTTATTAATACAAAGCAAAAGGAAATATATATTTTTCCCCAATGTAGAGTGGTCTTTGAGTTGGAATATATAAGTAGAGGGGTGCAGGGTGGCCTGCCCCCCTGAAAAACATTTATAAAACTGTTTTACGTTGTGTTTGTTTACTTTGTTTGTTTACAGTAATTCTTTATTTAAAACATATGGCGCATATCGCGTAATGAGGATGATACTCGTGTTAATATTGCGTAGCCCGGGCCGGGGGCGTGTCGGGGTGGGATTTGCTACTGCGCATCCTACGAGGTACTAATCTGTAAGATAACCGCAAACTGCATCCATTTCTGCTACAAGCAATATGGGAAACCTTCCCCTAAGGGGGTCAGGACTCACTCTACCAGAGCAACCTCCACCTCTACAGCTTTCCTTAGAGGAGTCCCCACCAGGGACATCCTGGAGGCTGTAACATGGGCATCTGTTCATACCTTCACCGAGCATTACCACCTGCCTGTCTTCTCCAAATCAAGGGCAGGCTTTGCCACTGCAGTCTTACAGGGCATCCTAGCCAGCCCCCAGTCTTCTTGACTGCCTCCAGCCTTTTCCTCAGCTTTTTGAATCAATCCAAATGTGATGACTGCAGCAGTGAAACACGAAGAACATAGTACTGATGTTCATCATTTTACCCTGCTGCAGTCATCACACTTGGGTTATCCTGCCGTCAGGCGGTCCCGCAGTCGGCCCGAATTCCAAAGTCTTGGTCCAGCGTCGGTTGCTGTCGCTTCTTCCCTGACGTCAGTGTGCCAGGGGTATATAAGAGGCATCCAACGCCATTTTCTTCAGTCTTTCTTGCCGTGCGGTGCCCGAAGCAGAAGCAGTTCGCAAGTGCCAGTCGGCCGGCACCTGAGATTTTCGATTTGAATTTCAGTCCGAAGTCCTCAATAAAGCTAAGTACCCCATTGGAAAACAACAAAAAACAGCAGAAGCGGACTGGTAAATAAGGCACGGACTTATTTATTACTGTAAGCGCTTTCGGCCAAGACAATGCTCAGCCTTCATCAGACAAAATACATAGCACTCCATATATATTCACTCTAACAAGAATCAAGTTGGAAACTAATTAATCAATTAACCAATCAAAATATCACCTTTATCTTACTTATATAGTTAGATTTTGTTTTAGAGAGGCAGTGTTAGAAATGTAAGAACTTAAAATCCATTTTTAAATTGTTAATTTTATGTGTTTTTTTGTGTATTTATAAACATATTTATTATTACTTATTTTATTTATATAGTAGAAGGATGGTTATTTAATTGTGATAAGTTATTAAATAGGAAATTATTAGGTTATACATGGATTCTGAAAAAATCATGAAAAAATTGAATTGGTTTTTAATGTGTGGCTGGTATTTTAACCTTTGAATGGTAATTATGTTGGGGTTTTAATTGAGTTGATATTTTGATTGGTAAATAAGTCCGTGCCTTATTTACCAGTCCGCTTCTGCTGTTGTTTGTTGTTTTTGAAGTTTTAGTTTTGTGTACGTTGCTAATTCATTTAAGTACCCCGTTGGGGAATATTTTCTTGCCTCAGTCCGATGTCAGAAAAAGTTAACAATTGCATTTCTTGTGGGAAGCAAATACCTCATAAGGACTTCCATTCCTATTGTATTCCTTGCCTAGGCCCAGACCACGACGTCACAGGTTGTCGGTTTTGCGCTAGGTTTAATAAACGAGCTATCAAATGCCGTTTTGACTTCGCACGGCATTACATTGGTAGGAAATTTAATTATATCATGCCGTCGGAGCAGCCGATGACTGTCATTCATAAAAAACACAAAGATAAGGACAGGCAGTCTAGGAATGAGCCAGACCCCGAGGCCTCAGCTGGGCCTGTCACCGGTTCTCCGGTTTTCAGTGAGGCACCTACGCAGCCCCTGATGACCGCAGAACTGGAACCCCAGCCAGCTGCAGATTCCCAAGTGGAGTCTACTAGGCCGACACAGCCATCTACCGACACCAGAGCGGAACTAGACACCGGTGCAGTGGAAACACCTTCGGTTGCAGAAGGTGTCTTCAGACCGACTACACTCACCATTAAATCTTATGCTAAGCTTTAAAACTCCTTTAAAACCTAAGAAAACTGAACATCAGTCTACAGTTCAAGGCTCCATGCCTAAGAAACAGATGCTTAAGATGGCTGAAGATTTGATTACCCTTATCAGGGGTTCCCATCCCCCTCCTGATAAAAGACCAAGACAAGAGGAGGATTATGCATCCTCTGACCAGGTTTCTCTGTCCTCAGATTCTTCTGAGGAACAGGATTACACTTTTCCACCTTATGAAGATTCTGATGCTGAAGACTCTATTCCCTTAGCATCTCCCCCTGAAGACTACTCCTTTGGGGAAACTTTACATACCATGAGGGAACATTTCCACTGGGAAGGCCAGGATTACTCAGATTCTAAGAAAAGGCTCCGAGAGTTCCTTTTACTACCCCAGCACAGACCTCTTGCTATCCCTCCTGTTTTAGATGTTGTGGATGATGTTTACTTGGAGTCTAGTTTAAATCCAGACTCTCTACCTCCTGCTCCAGCCAAACCAGGCAGATACTACAGAGTACCTGACTCACACAAATTCCTTTATAAAAGCCCTGTAGCTGACCCAGAAACAATTTCCCAGGGTCCTAAGGGAGCAAAAGCTTCTATGGCTAAAAATCCTGTGCCCTCTGAAAGGGATTCCAGAGCCCTAGATAGATGGGGAAAGAAAATATACACCTCAGCAACTCTGGCTATGAGAGCATTAAATTGCCAGTTTCACGTGTTGAAATATCAACAATTCCTAATGTCTCAGTTAAAACAAAAAAATAAGCACACATTCAGAACAGCCTGAATTCAAGGAAATGCAGGATCTGTTGCATGCAGCTGAACAGGTGGGCAAACATACTTTACAATGCGGATTTGATTCATTGGAAGCTTCCTGTAGAGCAGCTGTTACTGGCTCTGTCATACGTAGACATGCTTGGTTAAAAGAACAAACTCTCCCTGACCATGTTAAAGCAATATTATTGGATGCACCTTTACAGCAGGATGTATTATTTGGTGTCAAAGCAGAACAGGTTTTAAAGAAAATGGAGGATAAGGCAAAGTCTATGGAAACGGTCAAGGATTTTTTGCAGGTACAACCCCCTCGTTTCAGCAGAAATTGGCCAACAAAAAACTGGTCCTTTCCAGCTTCAGACTGATCACAGAGGGGCAAATACAGACTCCCAAGGGGCAGAGGTCAGTCACAGAGCCCTTATATACCTCACCAATGGGGTTCTGCTACCCAGAAAGGAGGAGAAGACAGGCCCCAAGCTAGCAGAAGACAAACACAATGACTCTATTCTCTAAAACTACCAAGCAAATCTCTCCTGGCAACTCCCTTGGGAGAAAAACTAGCATTTTTTGCAGACAACTGGCACATCATCACAAAAGACAAATGGGTTCTAAACAGTGTCTCTCAGGGATACAGATTCCACTTTCATACCTTACCAAGGATCAAAGGAATGCCAAACCTGCCACCAAATCAATGGGCAGAGGCACAAAAACAAATTAGAGTCCTCATGAACATGAGAGCCATTCAACAGGTACCTACACAGGAGCAAAGACAAGGATTTTACTCAAGACTCTTCCTAGTCCGAAGAAATGACAAAGCATGGAGACCCATTCTGGATCTTTCAATTCTGAACACCTATCTGCAAGTACCAAGAATTCAAGATGCTAACACTACAGCAGCTTCTACCCATGCTGGGCAAGAATGCTTGGCTAGTCACTTTGGACCTCAAGGAGGCATACCTGCATGTCCCTATCAGACAAAATTGCAGAAGATACCTCCGCTTCATTGCAGGTTCAACGCATTATCAATTCTCTGCACTGCCCTTTGGCTTATTGTCTACTGCGCCCAGGGTCTTCACAAAATGCCTGACACCAGTAATTGCATACTGCAGACAAAGAGGAATTCAGATATACCCATACCTGGACGACTGCGTTATTCAAGCAGAAAGCAAGGACATTCTTTTAAAGCATCTGGCATTTGTCAAACACCTTCTAAGTTGCCTAGGGTACACAGTAAATGAAAAGAAATCAAAACTAGTGCCCTCACAAAACATAATATTCCTGCTTGCCAGCTTGAATACAACGGCCCAGATGGCTTATCTCACGCCAGACAAGCAATGACAGCTGTCTCAATATTTCAAAATAATGGCAACAAAGACCCAACTCCCTGCAAGAAAAATTCTGCAGGCCTTGGGATTCATGGTA